>NC_056739.1:1339333529-1339483529 GCF_019279795.1 Protopterus annectens
CTCGTATAGTTTCTACTGAGCAGGATTTCCAAGAGGAATGTCAACTCTTGGGAACGATGTTCACACAGAGAGGCTACCCTTTGGAGCTAATTTCAGGACTGATCTTGGAAGTGAGCGACAAACATACTAAAGGAATGTATAAACCTATTTTGTCAATGAAAAAGATAGTTACCATGCAAGAGATCACATCAGAAAATATGGGAAATTCTGTAGTAACAGAATTGAGTGTCCTTGCCACACCTGACTCACCAGAAACAAAGTTCATTACAACCTATAATACATTCAGTTACCACTGTATAGGGATACTATGAAAAAACTGGGTTATTTTTGCAAGTAACCCTAGTATATTAAATAAATTGGGTGAATACCCGGGCACTATATTTAGGAAGGGTAGGAATTTGAAGGTACTATATGAACAACGCCGGAAAAAACAACCAAAAATAACTGGTATGTACAAATGCCAAAATTGCAATTATTGCAATTTAGTAACTGAATCCAACAGATTTGAAATAAATAATGTTCAATATAGACTGAAGTGTAGGGCCAATTGCAACACTAGAATGGTAGTGTACCTGGCTAAATGCCAGGCATTTTACATCGGTAAGACGGAGAGGAGACTCCGTGACCGTATGTATGAACACTCATATGCCATTAGCAGGAACAAACAAGACAATGCCCTAACTAAACATGTGGCAGAATTTTCTGGACATCTGTTCAGATTTTTAGTTATAGACCAGCCAGAGCTCGATGTTAGAGGTGGTCCTGCACCATTGCAACTCAAAGAGCTGGAACTATTCTGGCAGATTAGACTTAATGCATATAATCTACCAGGTATAAATGAGACCTGTAGTTCGAGCAGTGTGTTAAAGCTTAAAAGTCTAAAAAGATGAATTTAGGAAAATATGTTAATATAGAATGTCAGAATATTCTAATTAATTATTATTCATTTTTATATACATCTGGTTTTAACATGAATTAGATATAAACATATTTTAGATAGGAGAAGCTGTAAAGTGAATTGTTGATATATGTTTGATTTATTTATATTGAATGTTCACACTGAAATCTACTCTAGTATGGTTTTACTTATAAATAAGAAATGTTCTATACACAAAAAAGACACATATCGATATATGTTATTTAGTATATATAAATAATATATATAGATATATAGTTTTTCTTATATCTACTATTTTTATATCAACTATTACCATAACTATTAGTATTATTAGAATTTCCTTTTATTCTGATTTATTACTACCACTATTTGGTTGTGAATGTTGTTTAGTATTTTGCATAAGTATTTTACTAATGTCAGTGGATGGCTCTGTAATTAGAGAAGTTGGTTGCCTCTGTAAGTTAATTGATTAATCAACTAATTAACCCAGAGCAAAATGTATATATACTCACAATGTGATTACTTTTGTTGTCTGAAGAAGTTTGCTGACAGAGCAAACGAAAAGCGCTTAATCTTATTAAATCTTTTTGGCTTTTACTGGTCTGCATTGGTTTTGCTGCTACCCGACTTGTTTATTAGCTGTAAAGTCAGACTTAAATTCATTCTATAGGCAATAAGCAGTCTAATTCCCCTTTTGGAGGGCAATATTATTCACTATGCAGGAGGCAGTTGTGAGGAAGATCCCATGCATATCATTTAGGAAGAGTGAAAACAGAAGTGGATTCAGAACAGAGCCTTGAGGAGCACCTTTATAAGACATACCAGAGATACTGGTATTATTAGGTCCAGTAACATTGAAGGTGAAATTGGATAGAGAACATTTGAACCACAGTAGGGCTCTGTTAGAAAGAAAACTGTTTCACTTAGTTTATGAAGCTGGAGAGAGTGATCAACAGTATCAAAGGCCTTACTGAGACTAAGAAAGATAGCACCAGTAAGCTGGGATCTTAAGAGTACGGCAGTGGAAGCATTTGCATTCCTTGATACAGTAATCAGGTTAATTAGCAGGGTATGTTAAGGATCAGAGGCAAAAATTAAAGTAGGATGATTCCTTTTTGATAATTTGTGTCAGAAGAGAGGAACCAGGCAGGGGTGTCCTCTTTCCCCTTTGTTATTTCTTTATATTTTGAGCCATTGGCAAAGAAAACATGGGACTCAGAAATTCAAAGGTATAATTGGTATGGTAATCAAGAAAAGTTAGCTTTATTTGCAGACAATATTATTTTGTACCCGATAAAACCCAGAAAGGACATGTCAATGTTGTGGAACATCTTAAGACTGTTTCAAGTCCTTTCAGAATATAAAACTAATGAAAATAAAAAAAGCTATAGCTGTAAACTATGTGCCTACTCGAGCATTGGTCTAGCAATAGCCATATTTATGGAACCATGATAAAATTAAGTGTTCAGGAGTATGGATTAAAAAAGATTCTGTTATGGCAGCTAAGGATATGTGGGAAGACACCAAACAAAAGATAATCCAAAAAAAAAAATGAGAAAATGGAATCGGTTGTATACAGATAGCAAGATAAAAGCAGTGAAAATATTTTTAATCCCTGTAGTTTTATATACAGGTCAGGCATATTTTATCAACCAGAGAAGAAGTTGTGGACAGTAATTGATAGAGAGTTGAAGGATTTTATTTGGAAGGGGAAAAGGACAAAGGTCAAGTGGGATAAGTTGATCCTACCAGTAGAACAAGTTAGATTAGAATCACCTTATTTGTAGGAATATTTTACTGCTGCACAGTTAAGACTCATACACATAATACATGCAGACAGCTATAATACAGAAAAAAATTCTAAGCTTGTTTCCCGCCTTTCCTGCAGCTAGTCTAGTCCAGATACAGATTTTCTGTATCTAGGACTGTTTGTAAGCTTCTGAGCCCCCCAAGCCTTTCTGTGTTGGAGGGAAGCCTTCTAGCTTATCAGTGGGAGTGGTAAGCACTAGGTAGCCTATCTACCACAAGAGGAGTGCTTTCTGGCCCAGAAATTGTAGTTTATTGGCCGTTTGGGCAGTTTTTCCATCTCTGTCAACTTTCTGGTTTAAAAGCCCACATTTGTGCTTGTTTCCTGCCTTTCATGTAACTAGTCTTGTCCAGATACAGATTTGCTGTATCCAGGACTGTTTGTAAGCTTCTGAGCAGTGCCAAAGTCTGCTCTTCAATTTTTCCCTTAGATCTACTAGTTCTCTCTTCTCCTGCACTTTTTTCTAGCTTATAAGTCTAGCACTTTACCAGACTTCTTGTAGCAATTATTGTAGCACACAAAAGTGCTGCCAGCACTAAATGTTCTACAAGGAAACAGCTCCAGTACTTATTATTAATGCCCACCCCTCAAGGCATGTCTAAAGGTCAGTTTCCTGTGCTTTCTCCTATTAACCTGGTGAACTTGGGCACCCTGAGGCAATGTAGCAACTGACTCATGTACACCAACAACCCTCTCCTCTTACCTTCCAGCACTCAGACTTGAAGAGATGCACTTATATATCCAGATTGGAAGCCACGCACTCTCCAGCCAAGACCGGAATATCTGGTCAAGAGAAGAAGGTCAACCCCATGCATCATACCACATGGAACACATAGCCCTCCAGTACACACACCAGCACTACCTTCAGATAAAAACACAAACCACACACCCACCTTCGCGGAAGCTCTCAATAAAACTCTACCCAAACAGCAGAGACCTCCAAGGCAGAAATGCACTCCATCACCACAACACAACACTAATCACTTGACACACAACTCTCCTAAACAGTGTGTCACTCAACCAAAGCCCGTAAGGCAAAACAGCATGCTCAACACACTAGTCATAGGTGACTCGATAGTGAGGCACACTGATGTCCCACTCACTAGGTTGACTAAGGAGAAAGTAACAGTCAGCTGCCTGTCAGGCGCCAGGATCCGCCACATAACACACGCATTCAGGTCCCTCAACAACAGGTACAAATATGATGCTGTCATTGTACATGTGGTTGTGAATGACCTGAGACGTACCTTCCTGGACTACAAGAAAAGAGACATGGAGGAGCTCTTGGATTATGTAGCCTAGGCGGGTATCACCCTCGCCCTGAGCAGCATCCTACCATCACCCAGAATGATATCACAGTGCAAGCAGAAAATGATTTGATTTCAACAATTGGTTAAGTTTCTGGTGTCATTTTAAGGGGATCCAGTATCTATCTGCCTGGGATGAATTGATTGACAGATCTCAATGCTTTGCCAGAGATGGCCTGCATCTGTCACCCCTGTGCTTCTGGATACAGGCCAAGACTCTTGGCATCCCATATAGTGCCTTTTTTAGGCAGTGTTCCAAAGACCAAATTACCACCATAACAGCTACAAACAAATGCAGTCTGAGGGTCATGCTGCTACTCACACTCCACGTTCCTAAGCACCCTGGAGAATATTAGGTTCCAAGCTAACACTGTTATACTGGGCGACTTCAACTACCCCTCCATTAACTGAGAGAAATCTACTCATGTACCTATACACTTGCCCAACATTTCCTGGAATTCATTAATTCCAGTGCCCTGGACCAGCTAGAGGTAGCAACATCCTTGACCTGGTCATTACTAACATGGGTGACCGTTGCTTTACACCAGTAGTCAACTCCTCCTTGGTTAGATCCAACCACAAACTAATCACCTTTGAAATCCACATCCCTCCCACCCCCCCCACTCCTCCAAAGGTAACCACCATGAAAAACTTCTCCAAAGCTAACTTTGGGCTCCTAAAAACAGAGGTGGCTAATTTCAAGGCACTCATGCAAATGGAGAATAGTTACATGACTGCCAAATCATGCACCAGTGCATTCTACGAACACGTACACAAATGCATGGATCTTGCCATACCCAATAGAACCAAGACACTCTCCTCCAAAAAAGGAAATCAGTCTGGTGGGCCCTGCCATAAACAATTTCTACAACAGAAAGAGGAAACTGATGCGGAATAAGGTGAAGTCCCAAGATTGGAAAAACTCCCTTGTCAGCCTCAACAAAAAGTTGAGATCCCTCATCAAAACCTTTAAAGCTAGCTCTGAAAACAGAATTGCAGCAGATAGTAAAGACAAACGCAAGCCATCTATAGTTCTGTAAAGAATTCCCATGGCAGTACCCAGATTTGCTCTGAGCTACTGCGCAATGGTACATCCTATACCGAGCCAACAGATATTGCCAATATACTGCCCAACAGATTCAGTGCCAACTTTACCCCTCCCCCCAAAGGACTAATCACAGTACCAGTAGATTGCCACTGCACAGGTTAAAACAGCACTGTCCAAGGCCAAGAATACAGCTTCTGTGAGGCCTGACAATATACCTGGCTGTGTTCTACATGAACTACAGAGTGAACTGGCACCTCACCTGTTTGCCCTCTTCATTCACAGCCTCACCTCAGGCTTTGTCCCTACCGAATGGTGCACTGCTGCACTTATCCCTCTCCACAAAGGAGGAGCGACTACAGACCCTGGGAACTATCACCACATTAGCCTAACGAGTCTGATATGCAAAGCTATGGAACATGTCATCATTGACCTGATAAACAAGGATATAGGGAATCTCCAACTCTGGATCCCCACACAGTTTGGTTTTGTGAAGGGTAGATCATGCCTGCTTAACTTGGTCAACTTCTTTGAGTCAATCACCAGAGCTGTGGATGAAGGCAAGGTGGTTCATACAGCCTACTTTGATCTGGCCAAGGCCTTTGAATACCATTCCCACTCAGGAATCACAGAAAAACTCACTAAGCTAGGCATTAACCCCACTATTACTAGGTGGATTGCAAACTGGCTCACAGATAAAACCCACAGTGTGAAAGTAGCTAACTCAAGTCAGACTGCCGACCAGTCACAAGTGGAGTCCAACAGGGTTCGGTCCTGTTTCCTCTCCTGTTTCGTATCTACTTCTTTGAAGTCCAGGCCAACATGAAGGAACTCTGGCTGACAAAGTTCGCAGATGATTGCAAGTTGGGAGGTATTATTAACTCCCCAGGTGATGTTGACATTGTATAGAAAGGCCTCACTGAGACCAACGACTGGTGTCAGAACCATGACCTTAAGCTCAATGCCAAAAAATGTCATCCCCTTTGGGAAAAACCCGGTTCCCATGAATTACCACATCAATGGTAGTCCACTGAAAACAGAAGCGTTATTAGAGATCACCACATTGCCACTGTGGTCAGAAAGTCCTGTGTGGCACATCTCATTACTGGGTCTATATTAGAACATCAATTCCCCCTGCACCCCCACACACCCCCGCTACTTAAATATACCAACTCCGAGACTGCACTACATTGAAGTAAATAGAAATCTCCCCTTATGGAGATTTCCATTTACTTGTTCGATGTTCTGCAGTTTCCCTATTCTCGTGTCGACAATGTCAGATTCGACATTGTTGGCTTTCGAGAATTTAATATAGACCCTCATTACTAAGGGTTTTGCATCCAGGAAGAAAGAGGTCATTGTCTCCCTCTACTCTTCCCCCATTAGGCCCGTCATCAAGTACAATGCACCACTGGCATGTACCTCACTAGACAGCTGCAGCAACTGGAGAGGCTGCAAAACTACCTCATAAAGAGGATCCTAGGCCTTAAACACTTGTCCTATATGGGCAGACTGAAAAAACTCCAACTATTCTCTGTCTCATTTCGCCTGCTTAGAGGCAATCTCTGCTTGACTTACAAAGCCAAGTCTGACCCAGCTCTGTTAGAAATGCTACATCTAAAGAAATCCCAATCCCTCCGCACCACACACTCCAGAGACCTCAACTTCATTACCACAATCAACAGAACATGCTGGAGGGACAGGTTCATGCTATGGAATAGACTTCCCATACATGTCAAGCAGAGCACCTCACTGGCCCTCTTCAAGAGAAATCTTGATGAGTGGATGGGAAATAGGAAATTCACCCCAGGGATCACTCCAGTGGCTCTGCTCGGCAAAGGCACTGGGAACTAAGGTCAGGTGGCATGATGCCAGGATAATCCTATGGGCTAGGCTTGTAAAGGCTCCAGGGCCATTAGTCTAGTACACACCTATGAACCAATGGGGGGGTGGAAGTCAGGAAATAAGGAGAGAGTGGGATTTTGGATACAGATCCTTAAGAATAATAAAATCAGTCACACAGACTATCAGAACAGATCAGGATCTATCTTGCACTATTGCAAATAAACTACAAATCTCAGCACAGGTGGAAAAACGTAGAAGATATGCAGATAAATATAAAAGAAAAGTACAAAACTCCTTATTGATGACCCCAAAAAGTTTTGTAGGAATTGGGAAACAAGGCAGAAGGAATTGAAAGATCACCTGAAAAAGGAGAAATAGATACATTTTTGATAAATATCCAGGGGCGGCTCGTGGCATCGGGCTGCCGGACTGCAACCCCCTCAAAATAAAAAATAGAAAGAAAAATGAAAAATAAAAAAAAAATTTATTTTTTGAAATTCGCGGACTTCGCGCATGCGCAGTAGTCCCGACTACTGTCGGTCTATGCGCATGCTCAAGGCAGTCCCCATAGGGGGACACAAGGGGCACAGACTCGCCAGGATTATGGGTCGCGTCCGGACTGCAAGAGCAGCAGCAGGACTCGGGAAGGAGCATTAGGGATCTCGTTGGGAAGGAGCATTAGGATCTCGTCGGGCAGGAGCATTAGGATCTCGCGGGTCTTTCAGTATTGCGCGGGAAGGATGTACTTTAGCTGGATATATTCAGGTAAGGTGCTTTTTAATTTACAATGTTTATTTGTGTGTGTATGGTGCTTTTTACCTTTAATTTACAATGTTTATTTTTGTGTGTATGGTGCTTTTTACCTTTAATTTACAATGTTTATTTATGTGTGTATGGTGCTTTTTACCTTTAATTTACAATGTGTATGGTGCGTTTTACCTTTAATTTACAATGTTTATTTGTGTGTGTATGGTGCTTTTTACCTTTAATTTACAATGTGTATGGTGCGTTTTACCTTTCTGGAGTTTGTGTATGGTGCTTATGCTTTACTTGTGTGTGTGTGTGTGTGTGTGTGTGTGAAAATGCCCCAGGTGCTTATGGTGGTGTGGTAGGGAATACCTCAGGCTTGAACCCTGTACCCTGTATGCAGGTGTTAAAGACTTGAGTTCCCTACCCACCACCATTTGTAAAAAAATTTCAGATTTTTGCCTCATATTCGATCTGATCTCTTCCTCATAATATCTGTGGTTTGTAAATGCTGCAATGCTTGATATTTGATGGTGTAGTAGTAGCATTGTTGCCTCACAGCTGCAGGTTCTTGGGTTTGATTCTTGGCTGGGGTTCCTTCTTTGTGGGTCTGTATCTTCTCCCTGTGTTTGTGTGGGTTTGCTTTTGTGTCCTCCCATGTTACAAAGACATGTCTGCATTATTTCTTCCTGGGCCTCTGCTGAAAATTGTTTATTTGTTCCAAGTCAGACTGTCCTGATTAAAAAATGTTAAATAAAATTGACAGGCATTTGAATTTCAGACTTAAGGGTTTCTGAATGTTTAATTCCTTGCATATTTGATGGTGCAGTGGTAGTATTGTTGCCTCACAGCTATAGGTTTTCTGGTTTGATTCTTGGTTGGGGTGGCTTCTGTGTGGAGTCTGCATCTTCTCCATGTGTTTGTGTGGATTTGCTCTGGTGCCCTGCCATTTTACAAAGACGTGTCTGCAGTTTTAATCCCTGCTGAAAATTGGTTTTGTTCTGTCCGCAGTAAAATTGACAGGCATTTGAATTTCAGACTTCAGGTTTCTGAATGTTTAATTCCTTGCATAATTGATGGTGCGGTGGTAGTATTGTTACCTCACAGCTATAGGTTTTCTGGTTTGATTCTTGGTTGTGGTGGATTCTGTCTGCATCTCCTCCCTGTATTTGTGTGGATTTGCTCTGGTGCCCTGCCATTTTACAAAGACGTGTCTGCAGTTTTAATCCTCGCCTCTGCTGAAAATTGTTTTTGTTCTGTCCGCAGTAAAATTGACAGGCATTTGAATTTCAGACTTCAGGTTTCTGAATGTTTAATTCCTTGCATAATTGATGGTGCAGTGATAGTATTGTTGCCTCACAGCTATAGGTTTTCTGGTTTGATTCTTGGTTGGGGTGGCTTCTGTCTGCATCTCCTCCTGTATTTGTGTGGATTTGCTCTGGTGCCCTGCCATTTTACAAAGACGTGTCTGCAGTATTAATCCTCGCGCCTCTGCTGAAAATTGTTTTTGTTCTGTCCGCAGTAAAATTGACAGGCATTTGAATTTCAGACTTCAGGTTTCTGAATGTTTAATTCCTTGCATAATTGATGGTGCGGTGGTAGTATTGTTGCCTCACAGCTATAGGTTTTCTGGTTTGATTCTTGGTTGGGGTGGCTTCTGTGTGGAGTGTGCATCTCCTGCCTGTGTTTGTGTGGATTTGCTCTGGTGCCCTGCCATTTTACAAAGATGTGTCTGCAGTTTTAATCCCTGCGTCTCTGCTGAAAATTGTTTTTGTTCTGTCCGCAGTGAAATTGACCGGCATTTGAATTTCCAACTTCATGTTCTTCAGAATACATAGTAGCACAACCTTTTTTTTTTTAGCAATTTTCGAAGTTTATAAGATGAATATTTTAAATTTGTCCCTATTTTTGGGACTGTATTCCCCATTATTGGCTTCGCCCAGGTTTTGTGCTAAGGTTGACAGCTATGGCAAGAACTGAATTCACTGAATATGTTTGAGGGCTGTATTCCCTCATTACTGGGTTTGTCCAGGTGTTTTGTACTAAGAGGTTGACAGCTATGGTGAGAACTGAATTCACTAAATGAGAGCCATTTAAGTTTCAGTCTTCCTCTCTTTACAAAGCAGCTGATGTATGAGTGGTATGTTATTCTGACTGTTTTTGCTCAGGGTCCTTGGCAGTAAAATATATGGTGGCAACACAACATTTTATTCTAGCAACTTTCCAAGATTATACAAGCAATGTTTAATGTGTCCCTGTTTTTGGCTTTGACCCCCCAATACATTTTGGCTTTTTCCAGTTTTCTTGAGCTGCTAAGTTGAGATGCAGTTGAGTATTGAGTAGATTTTACAAGGAACTGAGAGCTGCAGGGGAATAGAAGTTTAGTGCTTTGCCAAGTTAATACTATAGCACAACAGGCTGTGTACTTGCTTTTGATGCAGAAGGTTGTGGGTTCTACTCCCACAAGGGGTAGCTGCTGCCGTACTGAGAATGTTCTCCTTGGTGAAGATACTAACTATGAGTTCGTTATCAGTTTGCCATCCATTTCCTCTTGCAATATTATTACTAGCTTATCATTTTTAATGTAATATAGGCAATTTATTCCTGAGGGGCAACAGACACTTTATTTTTCGATGAAACCATGAAATATAAAGGTGATTGCTAGCAGCAACCGCTTCATTAGTTACAGATTTCTTTAATGTGGAATTATTTAGATGACTGACTTCAGAGATTGTGCATATTTACTGATAATGGACTGTAGAATTGTGCATATTTACTGATAAAGGTGGACTGTAGAATTGTGCATATTTACTGATAATGGTGGACTGTGGAATTGTGCATATTTACTGATAATGGTGGACTGTGGAATTGTGCATATTTACTAATAATGGTGGACTGTAGAATTGTGTATATTTACTAATAATGGTGGACTGTAGAATTGTGTATATTTACTAATAATGGTGGACTGTGGAAGTCTGAGTAGACTTTTTTATGATAAATGTTCTCAACTGGGCAGTTTTGCCATTATGGTTGCATATGGTTTGTTTCATTGCTTACTGGAAAAAATGTTCAAAACAAATTTAAAACACCCTGTAACAAGTGTACTGTATTGTACAAGGAATATAATTTTAGTACAGTGAGGAAGGTGTATCAAAGAGCACATGTATGTTTCATATGCAAGGAGCCTATGATTCAAAACAGCCCAAAATTAATCTTTATCTGCCACTGGCAAAATGTATTTTCTTTGAATGTGGGTTTCAATGCTGTTTCAATGAATGTGAGTTTCAAGGGCAGAGAAGTTTTAATGCTAAGTTTTCATTGTGAGACTGCATTGCTTTGTTTAACAGATGACTTAGTGTTTGTGCTGTAAAATACAAAATAAAACTTTCAAATGAAGTCCAACTCATCATAGAAGTAAAGCAGTATGCACATTAGTGTTTATGGTAAATGGAGTGAAATAGCCAAGTATAATGGTTCATTGGAATGGCTGCAGAGGCTCCATTCAACCATTATTTTGTCAGGGGAAGGGCAGCAAACTCAGACAGGCCCAGCTGAACTATACCTCCCAACTGTCCAGATTTTCAAAGAATGAATAGATTTTTGCTTCTTATTTTTGGTTTGTTGTTCATAAAATTTGTAGTTTTAATTCCTAAATGATTTGCCAGAAGTCACTCTAAGTTTCAGACTTCATAACCTTCAGAAAAATGCATGTTAAAGTAAGAGCTGTTCTATCAACTGTCTCAATTTATACAAGAGCAATTTATAGTACTGTTTATGTGTGCCCCAATATATTTGGCCTTGTTCAGATTTACTGCATTAACAGGTTGAGAGGTACATGCAAATAAATTGCTTTATAGAATTAGGCATAGCCAACCTCTCAACTGTCCCCAATTTTTGGCTCAAAATGTTGCTCTTCCCCTTTATAATCCCTCCAAAAAATCGCACTTTTGGAAGAAAACATGGAGGGTTTACAATTAAGAAATAACTGTAATAATCAAAGTTATAGATTACTTGAAATGCATGTAGATTCTTTTATATTTTGTCAGCTGCTCAAGGTAGCAGTACTAATATTAAAGTGTCCCTTCTTTGACAGGTAGCAGCTGTATTGTGTGTCTATTTTATATTTTTGCATCAATTTTTGTCCATTTTCATAAAATTGTGTTTTTGGCAAATTAGTGACATCACTAAAGACTGAAGTTAGAAAATGACAGACATTTGAGTTTCAGATTTTATACCCTTCAGAAAATTCATACTAATGCAAGACCTATTCTATTATCTTTCTAAGTTTATTAGAGCAATATTTAAAAATTGTCCTTATTGTTGGGCCTTTGTCCCACTTCTGTGTATGGCTTTGTCCAGATTTCTTGCTCTTGAGGTTGAGAGGTATGACAAATGTGTCAGGGCCATCACAGTCAGCCAGAGAGATTTCAAATTCTGACATGCTTGTTGCACCCCACTCCCCCATGTAGTGACTCTGGATGTGTCCAAGCAAGGCAAGGAGTAGTTGTATCTACCTTGGATGGGGAGGACACACTGCATAGGTACTACAGTGGCTTTTCATCTGTCCTTGATTTTGCAGAATGGTCTGGTTTCTGTCATATTTTTGTACTGTTGATTTATGCTTATTACTCAAAGTGCCTGTTGCTCTGTGTTTTTAAGTAGCAATGCTTTAATGACCATAAGGTAAGCTTGTCTGAGATCGTAAGATGCAAGTAAGCTTTAATAAGCATACTGTTAAAGAATTGCCAACATTGAAAGCCTTTCTGTTGTTGCCATGCAGAGAATACTTGACTAGATAATGTATAAGCCTTGGGTATTAAAGGACAGGATTCCATTATTTTAAAAAGCTCATTACACTTGTTGAGACTTCCAGTCATCTCTACAGACTTTACCAGAACTAAACAGAATGCCAGTCATGTGTGGTCCATAACCTGTACAGTAATCCTTTAAGCAATGTATCTTGAGCTTGTTTCTTGTTTGCTTTTCATTTTACTTTTATCATGTTTTCCCATGAAACAAGTTGTCAGGCAGCAGGTCTTTTTTGGATAAGAAACATTTTTACAAGTGGGGGCATCACATAGATTTCTACTTTCAGCATGTTACTTGGTACTTTAATAAAGCTGAATATATTATAATTAGGACTGCAGTGCAAGGAGAAGTGGTTTGAGTTGAGTGCTTCTGGTTTTTCTTATACTTGATTTTGACTGGCATTCCAGTAATGTATTTAAAAAGTATTTCATGCCTCACAACCTTTTGTTTTTATCTAGATATTAAGTAAGCTGTCATGCAGCCAATGCATTGAAATATTTTTATTCTTCTACACTTATTTTTGTCTTGATTGGACTTTCATAATGATGGTTTGCCACCCAGGGCAGCGTATTTAATTAAAGTTAGTTTTTTGTGGTTTTGTGCATAGCTCCTCCCTTTATGGTTGACCACACCTCCCTTGACCCCACCCATTCAGCTGTCTCCTGCAGCCCCCCTGTGATTTGAAGTCACCAGCCGCCACTGTAAATATCTGTGAAGATCCTGTGGAACATAAAGATGCTAAATGTATAGAAGAAGTAAAAGAAAGAAGTTCAAATGTACAGGGTATCAAATCGAATTAAGTAATGGCCAGAGAGATTGAAATAAAGTTAAGAAAACCCTTAGTTGGAAAACCCCAGGCCCAGATGCAATACCCAACTTCTGGTTAAAAGTATTAATATCTTTATATGAAGATTCAGCCATAAGTAAGAACTATTTATATGCATACCCTGGACAGACACCAGCCTGGTTAACAACAGGAAAAACAGTGCCCCTACTAAAGCGTGAACCTGTAAGTTATCCTAAGAATTATAAACCAATAACTTGCTTTCCGACAATGTATAAACTATACACTGGAATTGATACCGACAGAGTTTGTAGTCATTTAGAAGAAAATTCAATCATAGCAATAGAACAAAAGGATAGTAAAAGAAAGTCATATGGAACAAAGGATCATCTGTTGCTAGATAAAGTCATAATGGAGAACTGTAAAAAGGAAAAGAATCTGAGTATGGCATGGCTTGACTACAAAAAAGCATTTGACAGTATCCCACATTCATGAATAAAAGAGTGCTTAAAAATGTATAAGATACACCCTACACTGATTAATTACATTACAGTGACCATGAAACAGTGGAAGACCACCTTGTAATTAAGCCATGATAAAGGACAAATTATTATTCCAGGGATAAAAATTCAAATGGGGGATATTCCATGGTGACTCCCTGTCACCGCTGTTGTTTTGTCTTGCCCTTAGCCCATTAAGCTGTCTACTTAACAGATTATGCCATGGGTATAATTTGGCTCCTAGAAAACAAAGTGTAAAGACTTCTCATCTTTTTGTAAATGATTTAAAACTGTATAGCTCATCAGATGAGGAAATGAAAGCACAACTGCAAGTGGTTAAAACTTTTTCAGATGATATAAGAATGTCATTTGGTATTGATAAATGTGCAAAAGCAACCTTTAAAGCAAGAAAGCTGCAGCACCAAGAAAATAACAGTTTGGGACAGGAATGTGATATAAAAGAACTAGAGCAAGAGGGAGGGTATAAATATTTGGGAACTGATGAATGGAACGATCAACAATAAAACATGAACAAATGCGAATAAAACTCAGTAAGGAATATTTTAGACGGTTTAAATTAATACTAAAAACAGCATTGACATCTAGGAACAAAGTCCAAGCTATAAACCAATTTTCTCTTCCTGTCTTAACTTACAGCTTTGGAGTGATTGATTGGCCCCAAAACGTGTTGGACAGGTTCGACAGGAAAACAAGAAGGATGCTTCATGCTCATCAAATGATTTATAAAAGTCAGTGCATACCATGATTATTTATATCCCACGTTCTGAAAGAGGTATGGGCCTCCTTGAAATTGATTACATGTATAGACCTGCAGTCATAGGACTGCAAACATTTCTGTTGACTTCACAAGACCCAAATGTAGTGAGAGTTCTTAAACATGAGATGAAAAAGTCTAAGGTGACTTCCCTGCTTAGTTTAGCAGAAGCATATCTGCGTCAAGTGGGAATGGAAATCAAACCAGAAGTAGATAAAAATCAGGCAGCAACTAAATGTGCCAAAAAAACAAAAGAAAGAATATAGGGTGAAGGATCAGATGAGAAGGCAAGAAATGTGGAAAACGCATAAATATAGTTGCAAATATAGAAAGCTCCTATAAGAACCTTGTTTTGATCAGGATTGAACGCAGGAATGGTTAAGGAGAGGCAAATTCAAGCCTTCTCTTCCTCCCCTTGGCTGACCTGGTGTGACTTAGTTTGAACTCTACATTTACCTACAAAACGGAGTCTACAGGACTGCAATTGGTCACCATAACAAAATTAGTTTCAGCATTTAAGCAGATTGAACTCTATATTTACCTACAAAACAGAGTCTACAGGACTGCAATTGGTCACCATAACAAAATCAGTTTCTCTCAGCATTTAAGCAGATTGAACTCTACATTTATCTACAAAACGGAGTCTACAGGACTGCAATTGGTCACCATAACAAAATCAGTTTCTCTCAGCATTGAAGCAGATTGAACTCTACATTTACCTACAAAACGGAGTCTACAGGACTGCAATTGGTCACCATAAGAAAATCAGTTTCTCTCAGAATTTAAGCAGAGTAGGTTGTACACAAAAAGCATTTGTTAAGCTTTCACTTACAGTGCTGTGTAATTAAGCAGATCACCGTTTTGTTCAGCCATAGGGCTCTTTTTTCTACTTGAGTGTTTGCCTCCTTCCCCGTAACTTAAGTAAACTGACTCTTACATTAAGAGCTATAATACTTACCTTATAGCTTTAGGACACCTTAGGAAACCTTGTAAACTGCAATAGCCCCGCTACGTTCGCCCTCACTATGCTCGGGCTCTCTTCACACCCCTCCCTGCCCCCAATTCCTTCCCGCCCCCAGTACCTCTAAATTTAAAGTACTATAGCCACACTCCCACTTTCTAGATCCTATCTGCTTTCATCTGGGATAATTCCTCCCACCCCATTCTTCTACCTACATTTTAATAGCACCTATTTCATCTGGCATTCTCCCATCCCCCTTCCAGTACCTTTACCTCACCACTCTATCTTCTGGTGTTGCATCACCTGGTAAAACAGTTCCTTAATTCACTAACTGAATCACAAATAATGATATACTCCTCTTTACTACCACTCTTGTTCACACCATACCTCCTTACCTTGTATGAAAACCAGTTTCTCATGGGATTTCAGGTCCTGAAAGGCCATACTATCACCCCAGCTGTAAATCCTTCCATCTTCAACCATACTTACAGTACCAGGTCCTACCCAACATCTTGCTCAGTCTATCAACATCTAAACCCCAGGCACATTGGCTCTAGATCCAAACACTACCACAAACTAATAAACAAATTCCTAAAGTTCATCACCAAGTATAGACTTAACTTAAAACTTGGTGGTGATATTCACCCCAACCCTGGCCCACCCACTTCAGATACACATACCCCCTCTACTTGCAATCTAAGCTACAAACCTGCAATTAATAGGCCAACTAACTCTGTCCTTGCCTGTCATCTCAATATTAGAAGCATTAATAACAAGGTACATGAATTGCATGCACTTCTGGATGTCCACTCCCCTGAGATTCTCTGTTTATCTGAAACCTGGTTAAAACCTAACACTACAGACAATTAAGTGTTACCACCTGAATACAATATACACAGGCTGGATCGTGCTTCCAGGAAGGGGGTGGGGTAGCTGTACTCTATAAATCTGAGTTGAATGTCACCATAGATGTAATACAACCACCTCAGATTAATAACTCAGAGATTCTTGCCACCAAATTGCAACTTAATAAAAATAAATGCATTAATATCATCTGTATGTACATTTCCCCAGGTAACAATATATCTACACTTGAAGATATCCTGCACTGGCTATCATGTCATTACCCCCAAGAAACCGTACTACTTGGAGACTTTAACATAGACTGGGGCACCTGTTCCTCAGAATCCCCAACCACCCATATTAACTTGCATACATTTACACAAATCGTATCCACCCCTACCAGGATAGGTAAACCCAACCAAAAAGAAAGCATACTTGACTGGGTACTCATAAATAATTACCACCAACTGTACACCTCTGGTACCCTCCCTGATGGCCTAAGCGATCACATTCTCACATATGTAATTAAGCACAAAGCCATTAATTCCCAGCAACCCTTACTCTGAAAGGTTAGAAACAATAAAAACTTTAACCCTGCCAAATTCCAACAAGAACTACACTCATTTAATTGGTCTATTCTAAAACACCTCCCCTTAGAGGAAGCAGTAGCATACTTTAACAACGAATTCCTTGAGATCTTTGATTTGCATGCACCTGTTCGTTCAAAGAGAACAAAGGCAAAAGCTGTGCCATGGCTTTCTAAAGAGTCTAAACTAAAAATTACCCCTAGAAACAAAGCATGGGCTTTATGGCGTTGTTCTACCACATTAAATACAGGCAATCCAGGAACGAAACTAAAAAAAGCCATTTTACAAGACAAAAAACAATAATACTGTAATTTACAGACAGTAAATCAAAAAAAATATATATATACATATATTATTTTTTTGCTGGCAATCAATTGTTTACTCATGTAATTATTCTTGTATTTAACTTTTTTCCTTGGGGACTATACAATTATTTTTTTTTTGTAAATTGCTATTTTTTTGCGGATTATTTGTATAAATGTTTCTTTTTTCTGTCCTTGTTATTGTCTCAGAGCTTTTCTCCTCAGGCCTCTACTGAAAATGGACATATATCCAGTTAGACTAGCCCGGTCAACAAATGTAAAATAAAAAATAAAAAATAAATAAATAAAAAAAATAACCCTCAGAAGTTTTGGGCAGGTTTAAATAATCTACTACATCCTGGACAAACTTCAACCCCCAATCCCTGCTGCTACTATTGATAAAAAACCCCTGAAGATGTTTCTGACAGTTTTAACCGATTCTTTACTGAGACAATTCAAGCCCTAGCTAGCCAACTACTTCCTAGCTCCCCTGGTTCTGAAAGTACCACCCATAGAAACCCACGTGCGTTCAGCTTCCAACCAATCGCCACTTCACTTATCCGTACCTTGATCAAAAAATGAAAATCCACTACACTTTCTGCTGATCAACTCCCTGCCGAGTACCTACAAAAATCAGCTGATGCTATTGCTTACCCCATCTAAATACTAATCAAGCTAGAAGCTAAAATTCCCACCATCTGGAAAATATCCCTCACAAAGGAGGCAGCTTTACTGAATTCTCCAATTATAGGCCAATAGCTATACTCTCTCCACTTGCAAAGATTATGGAAAAATGTATTCATAGACAACTCATGCACCACCTAATCCAGAATCACCTTATGGCAGACACTCAGCATGGCTTCCGTCCTCATCACAGCACTACTTCAGCCTTCCTAGCCTTTACCAACACCATAAACCATAATCGCAACAATAATTATATATCCTCAGCCCTCTTCTTGGATCTTTCCAAGGCATTCAATATGGTTGATCACCAACTTTTAATCCACACCTTGCAAACATTCTGTCTAGCTACTAGAGCCCTTCAATGGTTTCAATCCTACCTGAATGGTCGACAGCAGGCTGTTCTCTGACAGAACAAACTCTCTAATCTTCTGCCTAACACCCTTGGAGTACCACAAGGCTCTATACTAGGGCCCTTGCTGTTCTCCATCTTCATTAACAACCTTTATACTGTCATCCCAAAAGTCAGCTGTATCCAGTATGCTGATGACTCTACTCTGATTTGCTCGGCCACATCTCCAATAGAGTTATGGTCAGCTACCCAGACCACCTTTAATACAATAGAAAACTGGCTTTCTGAACGTCATCTGATCCTAAATCCCAAAAAAACTAAAATGCTGTTATTTTCACCAATGCATAGGTCTACCGCTTTCACCTTTACCATAAATTCAAATGATGGCACAATAATCTCCCCTGACCCCTCTACAAAACTAATAAGTGTCATCATAGATAATAATCTAAAATTCAACCTACATGTTAACCAAACTATCAAAACCATCAATAAAAAACTAGGGTCACTTTACAGAATAAAAGCCTTCCTAACCCCTCCAGCTAAAATTGCCACAGCTCGCTCTCACTTTCTTTCAACCCTTCTGTATGCATCCCCTCTACTCTCAAATATAAACAAGACTGTCCTTAACAAACTCTCAATTTGCTACAGCCACATTGCCAGGTTTGCCACTGGGCTGCCTTTTAGGACACATCATTGCATCAATCTAAATCAGCTTGGGTGGCTTGAACTACCCAGCCTAATCTAGTATAACCAACTGATTATGGCCTATAAAATCCTCTATAATCCGGACAATACTCCTGCACTTAAAAATATTATCACCCCCTATAACAGTCCTAGACCGCTTCGATCTTCTAACAAACTACTAATTCAGACTATCAAAATTAATAACACAGCCGGTGACTCTCTTTGCAAGAGTAAGTAAGTAGACCCTGGAACTCTCTTCCAGCTGATATTAACTTACTTTCTACCTTAGGTCAATTTAAAACTAGACTCAAACAACATTTGGCACTTAACTGGCTATGTCAATGTATCAAGCCTGGCTAACTCTAGAATGTGTAAAAATCTGTTAACCAGTTTACTGTGTAATTTAATTTAATCCTGATTTACGCTCGGAATTAACTCTAACCTGTGGAACTTGTTTAACTTGCTTACTTATGTAATCACTGTAAATAGTCTGTTTGTAATATGTAATGCTGGTATTATGTAATGCTGTATCTGCTTACCCTTGTAGCTTTACTCCCCGGGCCTCCGCTGAAAATGGACATGCATCCAGTTGGACTATCCCAGTCAACAAATGTAAAATAAAAAATAAAATATAAGATGAAAGGTTAATATTGGCAGTCCAAGATAGTGGAATACGTACACATTGGTTTACAAAGTCCATTGAACATGTGGGAGAAACAGACAAATGTAGGTTTTGTAAAACAGGATTGGAAACATTTGCACACCTTGTTGCTGGTTGTGACATACTAATGGCAGAAGGACTGTATACTGAAAGGCATTATAATGTGGCAAAACTGTTGCATTCAGGATTTTGCAAACATAATATTGAAGTAGCTGAAAAACACTGGAAACATGAGCTGCAAAGCATCATAGAAAATGATGGTCTACATTACATGGGATCACCCATTAACATTTCTTCAAAAGATAGATGTGAGAAAAACAGATATAGTGCTCCATGAAAAGAAGACAAAAGTGGCATTGATCATTGTAATTACTGCAGCCAGTGACTTCAGTGTCTTGCATACAGAGAGAGAGACACACAAAGTCATAAAATACCAGGATTTGCAGGCAGATCCAAGAGCAATGTGGAAGAAGGATAACCAGACAATTCCAGCAGTAGTAGAGGCAACAGGTCTTATAAAAAAGAATTTGCAATCATAATTGGATATGTTACCAGTACATGTAACTCCATATGAATTGCAGAAGGAGCCATTACTGAGCTCATTTCAGGTGCTGCGAAGAGCACTATTGGCTAACATCAAGGATTGAAACAATATTAATTTCATACTTTGAATTAGGAAGGGGTCCATTCCTGTCATGGTATTAGAAACCCACAAGACATGGAGACATTTAAAAAATATATATATTGTATTCTTAAAGTAGCAGAAAGTATTTTAGAACTAAGCCAACACAAGACTAGAGAAAGGAGATTTTGCCAGTAGGAATGACTGCTGTAAGGGGTACAGGTAATAGTCAAGTGGGGGCTGGAATGTACTGGAGAGACTGGCAAAAGAACCAAGAATTTGGGAGCAAATATCTAAATAGGGAAAGATAATCGAATGGGAAGAAACCAAGAATACATTTGCACTGTAGGCTGGAAACTGCCTTCCAAGTCAGAGATTGATATTTTAGTACAGTTAAAGAGAAAGTGATAGGAGGATCCTAAGTGAGAGGTCTGCTATAGTAGAGTTTATAATTAAATCAAGAACTGAAGCTGCTGTTAAAAAAAGAATAATTAGTAGAGCATATAAAATACTGCACAGTAACTGTATGAGTCAATCAGAGGAGGTTAGAAAAGATTAGGAAGAGAGAGACTGAATAAGCAGCTCACAAGAAAACAATGAGCGAACATGTTTGTGACTCACAAATATGCAACAAAGTGTAGAAGGTTTAGGATTTTCACTTGGAAGTGTTTGCACAGGTAGTTTTCTACCCGAAGCAGGCTCCAAAGAATTTTTCCTCAGGTAGATGGCAAATGTTGGAGGTGTGAAGGGCAAGAAAGAGATAACATGGAACATATGATCTGATGTTGTTAATCGTCTTTCCATTCATCACCGATGAGGTTCAGTTCTGAGCCCTCAGAACTGAGTCGGCCTTTTTACCAAGGTCGTGCTGGCCAAAAACTCTCGAGCTAAGCTTCTACCCAGAATGCCCTTCTCCCTGTTATCCCAGATCTCGTTTGGCGCATAGCCATAAAGCCGCTTTTCAGCCGAGCTGTCAGCTAAGTAGAACTTTATTTGATATTTGTGTGGAAAACTTTTGATATCTTCCTTTTGTACTGAGCAATTAGTATTTCTAGTGTTTTCTTCTGTCAGACCTTGATTTTTCTTCTCTGCTCTACCCATTGTTACCGTTAGTAAACTTTCAAGTACCATTGTTGATACGGCCTTTCCTCCCTTACCCTTGTGGTATTCCTTCAGTACTATAGCTGGTATTTTCCTTTTCTTTCCTAGCCTGTTAGTGTTTGCTTCAGTAAGGTGTTTCTGTTTTATTTATACATATCACTATAGTGATTCAACTGTGTGGCTTTTTTTAACTGTGTTTGAATTATTAGTTCTGACTTGTTATACTGTTTACCTGTGGTGTCTCTCTATCAAGATGTCAGATAAGGTGGAGGCAGAGCCTAGATGGCCAACTGAGAGCAGTGAATTCTGAGAGCTCCAAAAACTAGTATAATAATATAGGAACATTTTATTATTTGCAAGTTTAAAATGTCAGAAATCTATAGAAAAACTACTAAACTACATAAATATCAATTTTGGTAGAGGTATACAAAAATTTTCATGTCAAGTAACTTGGAAATATATTGAGTCACTGAATATGAACAACTCAAGAATTCTCACCCAGATACTGCTTTGAAAAAAAAACTGCAATTGATGACATCTACCTTACAGGAACTGTCTTTGAAGATGGATGGCTTTAAAAATGACTTGGAAAACCTCAAATTAAATTCTCAAAAACAGACTGATACTCTTAAGGAACTATTGCAGCAACACGATACAAAAATAACAAACATAGAGACTTCTCTAAGTGACACTGAAGGGAGACTCAAAGTGGAAGAACTCCAAAAAGAATTTCTGCTTAAACGGAATACATGGCTGCTTAACAAAACAGATGACTTAGAAAACATGGAAAGGAGAAATAACATAAGAATCTTTGGTCTGCCTGAAAACACTGAAGGTGAAGACATTATTTTATTCTTAATAACCTGGATTCCTGAATTTTTATACTTGAAAGAGGGACTTTCATTTGGATTTGAAAAGGCGCATAGCTCACTGAGGAAACCTGCTTCTAATTCAACAAGTACTCCACCAAGAACCATAGTTATAAAATTTCTTTCATTTCTGGACAAGGAAGTAATATTAAAATCTGCTTGGAGAAAATCACCCTTAAAATACAGTCAAAGCCTGATAAGGTTTGACAATGATTATTCTTCCAGAATTCCAGCCAAGATAAAAATATTTTTTGCCAATGAGGTGAGAACCTATAATGACTTAGAAGAAACTACTATATTCATCAAAAACAACAACATAGTGTCTATCCCAGAAGAAATGGAATGGATGGCCCCTACTCTTAAAAGAATGAAATAAATAAATTCTTGGACTGATGTTAGAAAGAAGAAACAAAAAACTGATTCCAAGATGGCTGTCCCAAAAAATAACTCTTACAACTGCATCTCTCAAAGTATCAACTGATATGGTACATCACTTGTCATCTGTTTTTATTTTAAAAAAGGAAGGGTTTCTTAAACAACTGAGAAACAGTAATAATTTATTCAGAATGTTCAAAGAGTCCATTAATTCTTCACAAACAAAGGTAGGTCAAGATGGGTTACTATTTATATTATATATAAGCCAAACAAAGCAACATATAATACAAACATGGGAAATAAATTCTCCTCACCACTACTAAAGACACCAAGGGTAGACAAATGAACAAAGAAAAAAGACCTTAGGTGTCGTCCACAGCTTCAGGCTTCAGACTGTTAAAACACAATTTATTGAAAGCTTAAAAAGTGAAGCTGACAGGATGTAAACTTTGCTAGAATATGATGAACTGAAAATAGTTAAATATCCAAGCAGTTGTCATCCACAGCTTCAAACTTCAGGCTGTTAAAACTCAATTTATTGAAAGCTTAAAAAGTGAAGCTGACAAAATGCAAACTTCACTGAAGTACTGAAATAATTGGCCTAGTAATTAACATCCACAACTTCAGGCTTCAAGTTGTTAAAGCACAGTTAATAGATGCTTGGTAAGCAAGGCTGACAAAAACATATACTTCACTGGAGTGTAAAAAGCTGATGAAATTGTCCAAACAGTACAGCTTCAAACTTCAGGCTGTTAAAACTCAATTTATTGAAAGCTTAAAAAGTGAAGCTGACAAAATGCAAACTTCACTGAAGTACTGAAATAATTAGCCTAGTAATTAACATCCACAACTTCAGGCTTCAAGTTGTTAAAGCACAGTTAATAGATGCTTGGTAAGCAAAGCTGACAAAAACATAAACTTCACTGGAGTGTAAAAAGCTGATGAAATTGTCCAAACGATAAGCACTTTCGGCAGATGCCTTCTTCAGATCGTATAAAAGTGTAGTCAGCTCTTCCTGTTTATAAAGGAAACACAATCAAGAGCTGGTAGCTAATTGTCTTTGGTGTTCTTAAAGACACAGGACAAAAATAAATGTTCAAAGTGGAGATCTGTCTCCTATAATGTAGTTCAATGTTAGAAATGCTAGAATCATGTATTAATGTTTGGTAGGTTTCCTCTAGATTTTAGAACAGGTCTGAGAGGTACTATTGTATTGAGACCTGGGGGGTCGATTGGCTCTAAACTTATTGATCCAAAAGATCTCTCTCAATTCTGTCCTGTTATGGACATCTCCTTCCCTGATGTTTTGGGTGACCACTTCCACAGCTTTAAACAAGAAATTATGCGTAGGATGGACCAATACGTGTGCTGCCAAGGCATTATGTGGAACTTTCTGATCAATGTCTCTGACTTGTCGTAGAATGCGATCCTTTAGTCGTTGGTCAGTTTTACCAAGGTAAAAGGCTTGGCACTTGTGACAGGTAGCCAAATAGATCATGTGGCTAGTAGTATAATCAGCATAAACATCGAAATGAAAGTTACGTCCAGATACTAGATGAAGAAAAGTATTACTAGTATCTAAGTAAGGACAAGCTTTGCATCTGCAGCATTTAAAAGTACATTTGCGGTCTGATAGTGGAACACTACATTTAAAGCCATCTTTATGGCATAATAATCTTTTGATATTCTTTTTATTCTTGTAAAGAAACCTGGGTCTCTCTCCAACGATGTTCTTTATTTTGTCATCCGCTATCAGAATCGGCCAAAATTTTCTGATCACTTCACAGACCTGTCGATTGTCTGAAATGTAAGTAAGCATACATCTAAGTTGTTGAGGTGTTGTATCATTAGACTGTCTTTGTGATGCTTGTTCAGACCTCTCTGAGTAATAAGGTTGATCTCTTTGCTTTCTATAGGCTTGCACCTGTGAAATTGGTGGAAAATTATTTTCCTGGTAGGCCCTATCCTTCATATATCTACGTAGATTGGATTGCTCTTCCAATAATTCCTCCTCATCAGTACATAGTCTTGAGACTCTTAAAATTTGATTGTCAAAGATATTATCAAAAATATGTCTTGGATGCATGCTCTGCCTGTGTAAGAAATGATTTTGCCAGGTCTCCTTCCTATGCACCCCAGTGGAGAGACCTTGAATTGGATCTAAACGTATCTTGACATCCAAGAAATCTATGACTGAGGATGAGTGTTTCATTTTGAACTCAAGGAAGTCAGTGCTGTTGTTAATAAAGCTGACAAAAAGGTCCAGTTGGTCAATACCTCCTTTCCATAAACAAAAAACATCATCCACAAATCGCCCATAATAGACAAGTTCATTCTTCCAGATATTTCCATCACTGAAGATTGTTTTAAATTCCCACTCAGCCAAGACCAAGTTTGAATAACTGTTGGCACATGGAGTTCCCATGGCCATCTATTTATATTAAGTAATACATTTTGAAAGACTTCATCAATAAGGGTGAATATGTTAACTAACTGTGTGCTTTAATCTTTTACTGAGGTTTTATATATGATACATCCTACTTTACTATGATTGAATTGCTTGTCATCTATCTTTCATGTAAATATTAATTGCTTATACAATAAGTAGACATTTATATTGTATTAGAATTCTGTCTAATCAGCGATAATACTATGTATGTTCAAAATAATATAAATATTGCTTATTCCTATTACAAATATTTTCCATATAATTCAATTTATGGAGCTCAGATGTTCTGGATTGTCAATGTATGAGTGATAATCTGATGGACATAGGTTTATCCATAAGATTAGGAATGATTTTCATTCCATGGCTAGTGCGGATCTTAGTTTTGTTAACATTTATTAATTTAAATTTATTTCACAAAAACATTTTTATTATGCCTGATCAAAACATTACTTTATTCATAAAAACTTAAAGTATAAAACTAATTTTAAAAGCTCAAACATATACTTTACAATTATCAGAGGAAAATGTTTAATAGTCACAATAAAACAAAAATACTTAGGCTAAATAACCTAAGATGGATTTAACATTATTATCTTTAAATACCACTGGCTTAAACAATCCTAGCAAGAGATCAAATCTACTGAAATATTTAAAACTGAACAAAGCACAAATTGTCTTCCTTCAAGAAACTAATTTCAAAACAAATGACAATTACAAATGGAATCCTAAGGAATATGTGATATTGGTGCAATCCACTTATAAGACAAAGACAAAAGGGGTAACAGTTTTATGGAAAACAAATATGATTAACCCAGAAATCATTTATAAGTATGAAGATAAAGAAGGCCTTATGGCATTAGTAATAGAGCCAATCTATACTGGTTCCCAGGCATTGGATCAGGAACTGTTAAAAAACACTTGGATTTCATTTCCAATAATTATAAAGACAACTTAATATTAGGAGGAGATTTTAACTGTGTATTTGATATTTCTGAAACTGCAAATAAAAGAATGTTGCGTACATCTGCTGTATCAAAAGCTTTAAACAAATGGGTAGAAATATTTCATCTTGTAGATACTTTCAGATTTAAAGAAGCTAAATCTTTGTTGTTTTCCCATCAAGCTCACAGATTTGGTACCTAAACTAGAATAGATAAAATATTTGCTGCCCAAGACTTACACTCTAAAATTATTAATTTCTCAATCACTCCTTGCCCCTTTTCACACCACAATTCATTGATACTCAAACTTCAAAATGGGTACAAACCATTAATCTTTAACTTCAGAAATCCAGCATATATAACTAAAAGTAAAGAGTTCAAACCCTGCTTATTATCTGAATTACAGTTCTTCTTAGATATTAATTACACCACAGAGATAAGTAAAATAATGATATGGGACTCATTAAAAGCTTACATATATGGAAACCCTAACTTGGTATAAAAAAAAAATCAGAGAATTGGATTTTGAATTATTAGATCTACAATCCAAACTTTTGTCAGTACAAGCTGAAAAAAATTTGGAGATGAAAAAGAAAGTAGAAGTATTAAACAACAAATACAACAACATTCTAGCACATAAAACTAGTTTAGCTTTAGAAAAACTAAAAATTAATACCTTGGCCACTTCTCCCAAATATCTACATAATTTATCCACAAGAATCAAAAGCTAATAACATTAAAAGTATCTTCCATGAAAAGAAAGGGGAAAATATCTCAGATATAGGTGACATTCTAGATGCCTATAGAAATCACTATATGAAACATTTCCAAAAAGAAAATCTACATATCCGTCAAGTAAATCTAGATGAAAAGTGTTCTAATATAAAAAAATACCAGAAAAATTAAAACTAGATCTGCAAGCCACCCATATCTTACAAAGAAATTACAGATACAATAAAAGAGGGTAAAAATAATAAAGCTCCAGGTATAGATGGCATAATTATGGAAATATATAAACTTTTCCTTTCAAAGATACTATCCCTCTTCCATAAAATTCTATTAGAAAGTCAGTCACAAACTTTAATACCACCCTCTTGGAGATATTCCTTAATCACACCAATCCTAAAGGAAAACAAATCCCCAAACCTCTGTACCTCATATAGACCTATATCGTTATTAAATAATGACTATAAGATATTTATGACAACATTAACAAAATGAAAATACCACTATCCAAAACAATAAATAATGATTAGACTGGATTTATATATCATAGACACACACATGACAATATAAAAAGGCTAATTACTCTTATAGATTATGTTAAAAAAGGAAATAAAGAAACACTCATAATTGGCTTAGATATAGAGAAAGCTTTTGATTCCCTAAATTGGTACTATTTATTCAAAATTATGGTGTTATTTGAATTTCTCCTTCCTTTGTTCATCTACTAAAGAATATGTATACAAATAATTTAGTGCATGTTAAGCTAGGTCCTTTCACCTCTGAATCTATACATATAACAAAGGGTACTAAACAAGGATGTCCCATGTCACCGATTCTATTTGCTTTGGCTATTGAAATATTGGCAGATTCAATACGTAACAATCCAAAAATCAAAGGAGTAGATGTTGATGAACAATACAATTCTAAATTAATGCTCTTTGCTGATAACATATTATTAACATTATCCAATACAAAAGAGAGATTAGAAGAATTAGATATTTTAATTGACACATTTTACAGGACTTCAGGACTCAATTTCAATAAATCAAATTTTTTATTTTTAAATAAAAAAAATTGCAGACGAAGGGGAATCACATTATAGGGAAACAAGAATCTACCTTAAAATATCTAGGAATTGAGTTATGCAAGGATGTAATGAATTAGTCTACTACAACTACAATAATATCAATACAATTAAAATCTCTGTGGAAAAGTGGAACAAAATAATATTAACATTTGAAGATAGACTACAGTTAATAAAAATGGTTTTACTACCCAAGATTCTATATATAGCTTTGGCAATACTGTTACCAGAAGGGAATATACTCAAAGAAATAAACACATGCCTAATAAAATGTTATGATTTCCCAAAAGAAACAGAATAGCTGTAATACATCATATCAGACCATGGAAACAGGGAGTATTAAACTTTCCTGATATAGAAACGTATATAAAAGCATCAATATCTAAAAGAATCTCAGATTGGATAAGTCTAAATTATTCTGCAAACTGGAAAGAATTATTAATTGTAATATCAATAAATGAATTTGATTTTCAAAAAAAAATTTCAAATAGATAAAAATTTTCCATGGCACATATATATTAGTATGCACTATAACATAACTAAGCCCACTAAAACTCGTATGATTAAATTATTACATTGACTCATTTTGGAAAATTATTAATGCAAATATAGCGTTAAAAATCTGGTTTCATCTTTTAACACCATTCATAGTTACAAAGAGCTATCCACGTAAAATATATAGAGAAATAATTCATTCCTGGGAACAGAAAGGATTTGTTTGTTGGTTTCAGTGTATCAAAGAACTAAAAGTTCTGGATATGCAAACAATAGAAACAACATACAAAATTCCACAATAAGACTGGCTAACTCTGCAAAGCATTCTGACGTATTCACAAGATTTATGCAGAATAATTAGTATTTCATTTAATGAAATGCCTAAACTTACGAAATACCTATATGAAATCATATATAATGATTATGACATAGGAAATAGCATTTCGAAATTTTACAAGATATTGATAAATTATAAAACAACATCCAAATCCTCATATTGGAATTATATAACAAAAGGACACTCATTACACCTAACTGAAGAAATTAAATCAAATATTTTATTATCATTAAAACATACATCCTTCACACAATACTGGAACATTTTTAATTTGAAATGCTTGCACAGAGCATTCTTAACTCCAGATAGAATTACTAAAATTAATTCTTCCACAAAGGGAATATGTTGGAGGTGTGAGCAAATACACAATGCAGATTGAAATTACATTTTTTTCGACTGTGTTAAAATTAAGCCATTTGGAATGGTATTAAAAACTTTTTACAAATTTTATTTAATGAATCGTTTAACTTATTAAAAACTGTAGTATTATTAAATCTATATGAAGGTCCTCATTTGAATGAGTCAAATATATATCTAGTATGGACAATACTTGCAATCTCAAGGAAGTGTATAACAAGAAGATGGAATACAAGCACAAACACAATACCGACTTTGGAAGACTTCTACAGCCTATTGATGACCACAGCAATGTTGGAAATTCAAATTAAAGAATGAAGGATTTATCCTAAGCCATTTGTTAACCATCCATGGAAAAAAGTCTTATCATTGATTGACACTTTACAATAACTGAACAGATACACTCTGATAACTGGATTGTTATACCTATAAAGTAATTGTATATACTGAGCTCTGTTATAATGTCAGGCTGATGTAAATAATGTACGTAGTTATTTAAGATATATACAAATACTATGGAATTTATTCAACTGTATATGAAAAATAAAAAAAAAAATTGAAAAAAAAAGATGTCATATAAGAAAGCTACTTCAGGTTTTAAGCATTGTGCTTCATGTAATGGCAAGTTACCTTATAGTGATTCTCACGATTGTGTATACTGTTTGGGGGTGCCCCATCTTTCGGTACAACCTCCTTGTCAGCGTTTCAGTCAATGCACTCTAAATGAGCGCAAAAATAAAGTGATACTGAAAGGGTTAATTAAGTCTCCTTTTTCAGAGGCCATTTCTGCGATGGAGGTCTCAACCCCTCCTACAGAAGTCAAAAAGAGGTCCCACATGGTTCCTTCTCACCATGGGTGACCAGGGTAAGCCTGTGAAATCAAAGGTCCCAAAGTTGTCCTCGGAGCATAAATCTGCCTCTATGGCTCCGTCCTTGTTGGCTCCGAACATCTCGAAACCTACGATACTGGTGCCAGCTTCGGCACCGGTCCTGCCTCCAGCACCGATAATAGACCTCACTACGCCTACTTCGTCTTCGGCACCTGTGGCCATTATGGCTCAAGGCACACCTTCGATACTCCAGCACCAATAATAGACCTCACTACGCCTACTTCGTCTTCGGCACCTGTGGCCATTATGGCTCAAGGCACACCTTCGATACCTTTGTCACTTACGATTTTAGAACTAACTGTTTCTGATCCGAGTGCCACTTTGGCACCAAGCGCTTTTCTGACCAAGTTAAATTTGACCCCATTACTCCTGGTCTTGAAACTTGAGACTTCGGTGCTGGCAGATCTTGCACCACGGACCCGATACTCCCCTTCCATAGATCCATTTCTGGGCCAGATGTATAGCCCGTTCATTGACAGACCTGACTCTCCGTCCGAAGTATCTACTAGATCCACCAGGATCCTGTCAGAACATGACATGGTGCTTCTTGTGGACCAGCTGTTGGCAGCCAGGGGGATACCCACACTTTCTAAGACCCATCTGCCTGCAGGGCTTGGATTGGTTTCTCCACGGACTCCTTCTTACACTCCTCCTTTGACCATTTCTATTCCGAAGCCTTCTGCTCCGACATCCTTCTCAGAACCCATCACATCAGAGCCTATAGTGGACCTCACTCAGGCTTCGGGTGTGCCCCTTTGGTCTTTGGTTCCTGCGGAACCAGTTCTTCCTCCATCTGGGGATTGGACGGCAGGTGCCTCAACCCAGGGCATAGAGCCGTGTTTGTCTTCAGTTCCATCCTCGGTGCCGATAGCCACGTCCGCACCGATTCTGCTTGAGGCTCCATCCGTGGTGGCGGCTTTGTTGGAGCGGGGTGTGACCCCGGCCCCGAAGTTGTCCTTCTCGGTTCCGGGCTCCCATCTCTCTTTGGTCAGATCTGTTTTCCACACGATGGAAAAGGCTGTCGCTTCTGGAAGCACTCCTTTGACATCGGAACACCAGTTTTCACCCCCTGAGCTAGAGCTGCCACAGACCACCCCCCCCCCTGGGCACTGGGCAGAGAAGCCTCAGGACACCCATGGTCTGGATACCCACTCTTCCATGTTCTCCTCAGAGACCCCCATTGAGGAGTCACCTCAAAAGAGGATGTGCAAGAGAAAGCAGATGGACTCACCCCACGAGCCCTTAATGGAAAACTTGGATTACGATGATGGTGAAGAGTCCCCACGGTCACCTCCTGATGATGTCTCCTTCAGAGATATCCTGGAAATGCTAAAACAGAGAGGAGACTGGAAGCCCTCCAACCCTTCATCTGAGGAGTCCGTGTTTCTTGCAGGCTTTCTTCGCCCAGCCTTCTACCTCTTGGGTGATCCCACCTGTCAAAGAGCTCGTCCAGCTCATCGTGCAGCACCCTTGGAAGAACCCTGATTCCATTGAGGCCATCCCTCAGAGACCTGACAAAATTCTTTCTCCTCCTGAGGAGAACCCGCATTGGTCCATGGGGTTACCAGTCAATGCTTTGGTGGTGGTGGCAGCCATGAAAAAGGACTTTGCTGAGGAAAGTCCCGCTGTCCACCTGCACAGCAGGGAGTCCCGGGTGGTGGACATGCTTGGGAAGTGAGTTTTTCCATCAGGGACATTTGCTATATGGTTCCTGAACTATTTGGCACATTTTACGAGGCTCCAGAGGCACGTGATCTCCGAACTCTCTGGGACACTTGCAAGGCAGCTGTCTGACAAGGTCAGGGACAAAGTGGCTTCGCAGCTCGCAACTTTGGATTCAATATCCAACTCATACATGAGGTTGCTCTCGCATGGACCGAAGGGGTGGCTAGAGCAGCGGGTTCAGGCATTGTCATGAGGCGTCATCCCTAGATGCGCATTTGTGACCTTGCGGACCCCTTCAAGTCTTCCTTTCTTAATGCTCCCATCGAAGCATCGTCCTTTGTGGCTCCAAAGTGAAGGACACACTAGCCAGGTGCGAGCAAGACAGAAAGACCCTGTCTGCCGTAGGCCTATGATTTTCCAATCCTCAACTTAGCTTCTCCAGGAATCAGGGGAGTGAGAAAATGAGGCACAAAAAAATCTCAGGGTCCTTTCCATGCTGCACATGGTGATGATACCCCCAGGGTCTGAAGGGGTAACAATTCCGGAAGACGCCCCTACAGAGGCAGAGGGGGTCCTCCTAACCAAGGCTTCAGGGACTCCTTCTCTGGGCAGCCTAATTAGCGGTCCTGAGGAGCAGCCCGATTGCTTACCCCTGGAAGTAGTCAGGGGGTTGTTTTTCTCTGCACCAAGCTGTTTGGCAGTCTATTACCACTGATCATTGGGTGCAGAGTATAATCACCAGAGGTTACACCATTCCCCTTCTTGTCAACCAAATCTTCCAAAAAAGCTTCCCGACATTCCACCCAGTCAAAGGGAAGAAGCAGCTTCAGAGATAATAAAGCTGTCTCAAAAAAGAGTCTTCCAACCACCAGACCAATGTGGATCTGGATTCTACTCAAGATTCATTTTGGTGCCAAAAAGACAGGGGACTGGAGACTCATTTTGGATCTCAGCAGCTTAAACAAGTCTGTCACCCAAACCAAATTCCAGATGGTCACGGTTCAGTCCATTCTCCCTTTTTTAAGGGAAGGCGATTGGATGTGCTTGATAGATCTCCAAGATGCGTATTACTACATCAAAATGGACAAACTCTCCAGGAGTCTGATTTGCTTCTGGCTAGGGGCAAGTCATTATCAATTTTGTGCCCTGCCATTTGGTCTCTCTTCAGCCTCCAGAGTGTTCACAAAGTGCATGGCAGTGGTCACAGCTCACTTGAGACTGCAAGTATTCCAGGTGTTTTTATACTTGGATGACTGGCTCCTCACCGCCTCCACCGAGCCTCTTCTGGTAACAACACTATACACACTCTTTGGTGAAAATTTTTTTTAGAATAACAATACATTGGGAGAAATAAAACCTTACTCCTACACGACAAATAAAATTCACTGGAGCAGTGTCCAATACCCAATCCTGTCTAATGTCACTCCCAAATTACAGACTCCAGTGACTGAGGCTCTAGCTCTGAGTGATACTCTGTCAAACAAAAGTTTCAGCAAGAGAAGTTATTCAGGCCCTAGGATCTATGGCAGCTTCAATTCCAGTGGTGCCCCTAGCCAAGCTACACATGTGGATCCTACAATGGCTCCTTCTTTGTCAGTGGTTCCCAAACTATCACCCCCTCAGTTACCAGATTCAAATTACTAACTCCTGCAAACAGGACCTCCTTTGGTGGATGAGCCCAGATGCAGAACTTTTGGAGTCACCCATTTCAATCCTGTCAGCCCTGGGCCATTGTGACCACAGATACTTCCCTGATCAGGTGGGGGAGGTCATTTCCAGAGAAAGACGGTCCAAGGTGCATGGTCCAGCTCAGAGGCCCACCTGCATATCAGCGTTCTGGAACTGAGAGCAGTGGTGTTAGCTTTGCAGGCTTTTCATTTGGTTCTCCCTTCTGGGGCAGTTGCAGTTCAGTCAGACACCATGTCAGTGGTCTGGTATATCAACAAGCAAGGAGGAACCAAGTCCTACCCCCCCCCTGTCAAGAGGCCATAAGAATTTGTCAGTGGGCGATAGCTTCCAACCACTTTCTGATAGCAACCCATATCCCGGGGAGCTCCAAAGTAATTGCAGTCAAACTGAGCAAATGCATCCTTCTGCCTCACGAGTGGTCTCTCAATCCCAAGGTGGCGACAGAAATCTTCAGCCACTGGGGCCTGCCTTGCTGCGATCTTTTCGCCTCCCCTTCGAACAAGTGCAGCAGCTATTTTTCCCCATTTCCCCCGGAGGAGGAGTCGCCAAGGGATGCTCTAATCCGTGATTGGCCCACGTGACATCTTTACGCTTATCCTCCTGTCCCCCTAATTCCACAATTTCTAAAGAAAGCTCTTCGGTTGAGATGCAAGGTGATCCTCATAGCTCCATTCTAGACTTGATAAGTTTGTTTCCCCTTCCTTCGGCCTCACCTAGTATACCCACTGTGGATTCTGGACCCTCTTCCAGATCTGATTACTCACCCCCAAGGGTTGAGCCATCCAAATCTGTCCATTCACAAGCTGACAGCTTGGTTTCTCCACTTCCGTTAGTTGCCAGGCAAGCTAATCTCTCTTCACCTGTTCGAGACATCATTCTGGCCTCTCATAAACCATCCACCAGAAGACTATATCAGGATAAATGGAAAAGGTTCTTCATCTGGTCTAAGGATAGCATGCTAGACCTGTATTCAGCTCCAGTGACTGCGGTGCTGCAAGTTTTTTGATAATGGAGCCTCTGCCTCTACTGTACGAGTACACCTGGTGGCATATGTTCATCATGTTTCACTGTTGCAGTCATTACTCTTGGGTTATCCTGCTGGCAGGCTACCTGCAGTCGGCCAGAATTCCAAAGTCTAGGTCTGGCGTCGGTTGCTGTCGCCTCTTCCCTGAAGTCAGTGTGCCAGGGGTATAAAAGATGCAGCCGACACCATTTTCTTCCATCTTTCTTGCTGCACGGTGCCCGAAGCAAAAGCAGTTCGCAAGTGCCGGTCGGCCGACTCCTGAGATTTTCACAGACGAATTTCAGATCCAAAATCTTCATTAAAGCTCAGTACCCCGTTGGGGAAACTTTTTTCTTGCTCCACACCGATGTCAGAAAAAGTTAACAATTGTATTTCTTGTGGGAGGCAAATACTTCATAAGGATTATTATTCTTACTGTATTCCTTGCCTAGACCCTGATCATAACGTTGCTAGCTGTTGGTTTTGTGCTAGATTCAACAAACGCACTATTAAGCGTCAGTTTGATTTTGCTTATCATTACTTTGGCCGAAAATGCCATTGGAACAGGCGACCAGAGTTTCTAAAAAACACAAGGAAAAAGAGAAAGACAGGCATCCGAGATCCAAAACCGACAACGAGGCTTCTGCTAAGCCAGTCGCCGGTTCGCCAATTCTCAGTGAGGTGCTTTCGCAGCCTCTGACACCCGCTACCTCAGAGCCACAGGCCGCTGACGACTCCCACGTGGAGCCAGCTAGGCCTCTGGGATACTCAAGGTATTGGACACTTGGAAATCATTCCCTCAGATGGGTCCGGAGCCACTGAGCAGGCATCGGCTTCTGAGGGTGTTTTCAGACCTACACAGCTATATGTAAAGCCTACTTCAGCTTCAAAATCAAAGACTACAGCAGCTTTAAAGACAAAGAAACAAGTACAGCATTCTCCAGGACAGCCTTCCATGCCTAAGACACAGATGCTCAAAATGGCCGAAGACCTTATTACCTTGATCAGGGGTTCCCATCCCCCTCCTGACAAAAGGCCTAGGCAAGAGACAAACTATGACTCTTCAGATCAGGTTTCCATTTCCTCTGACTCCTCTTCTGTACAGGAATACTCTCTTCCTCCCTATGAGGATTCTGATGCTGAAGAATCCATTCCTTCAGCCTCTTCTTCTGAGGATTATTCTTTTGGGGAAACCCTGCATACCATGAGGGAGCACTTCCACTGGGAGAGCCAAGATTACTCAGAATCAAAGAAAAGGCTTAGAGATTTTCTTTTACTTCCTCAGCACAGGCCTCTTGCTATTCCCCCTGTGCTAGACATTGTAGATGATGTATTTTCAGAGTCTGGCCTTTCTCCTGACTCTTTATCTGCTGCACCTGTTAAACCAGACAGATACTACAGGGTTCCAGATTCACATAAATTTCTTTATAAAAACCCTGCTGCTGACCCAGAAACTATTTCTCAGGGTCCCAAGGGGGTTAAGGCCGCTACTGCAAAAAACCCTGTCCCTTCTGACAGGGATTCAAGGGCACTAGACAGATGGGGGAAAAGGTTTACACCTCTGCTACTTTGGCTGTGAGGGCTTTAAATTGTCAATTTCATATGATTAAATATCAGCAATACTTCATGTCACTGTTAAAACAGAAAATGTTGACTAATTGTGATTGTACAGAAAATAAGGAAATTCAGGATTTATTGCATGCAACTGAACAAGTGGGAAAGCATACATTGCAATGTGGTTTTGATTCTCTGGAGGCCTCCTGCAGGGCCGCCGTTACGGGTTCTGTCATTAGGAGACATGCTTGGTTAAAGGAACAAAATCTGCCTGATCATGTTAAAGCAAAATTATTAGATGCTCCATTACAGCATGATACTTTATTTGGTGTTAAAGCAGAGGAGGTTTTGAAGAAAATGGAGGACAAAGCGAAATCTATGCAAACAGTAAAGGATTTCTTACAGGTTCAGCCACCAAGATTTAGCAGGAACTGGCCTACAAAGAATTGGTCCTTTCCAGTGTCGGACAGGCCACAAAGAGGCAGATACAGACGTCCCAGAAGCAGATCCCAGCCCCAGGGCTCATACAGGCCTAAACAGTGGGGCGCTTCTACCTCCAAAAGTGGAGAAGACAAAGCACAGCCATCCAGGAAACAGTCCCAATGACTTGCCTCTGCCAGCACCAAGCACTTATCTTCTTGCAGCCCCCTTAGGGGGAAAACTAGCACTTTTCTCTCAAAATTGGCACATGATCACCCAGGACCAATGGGTATTGACTATAGTGTCCCAGGGCTACAGGTTCCACTTTCACATCCTGCCAAAGGCAAAAGGTATGCCAAACCTGCCATACAATCAATGGGCAGAGGCACAAAAACAAGTTTCGTCCCTTGTGCACATGAGGGCCATTCAGCAAGTACCACAGCAAGAGCAAGAACAAGGATTTTACTCAAGACTTTTCTTGGTTCCCAGAAAGGACAAAGCCTGGAGAACAATACTGGACCTGTCTTTTCTAAACACATTTCTGGACGTTCCAAAATTCAAAATGTTGACTCTGCAGCAGCTTCTGCCCATGCTGGGCAAGAAGGCTTGGCTTGTAACTTTGGACCTAAAAGAGGCATACCTGCATATACCAATCAGACAATCTTGCAGAAGATACCTCAGATTCATAGCTGGCTCAATGCACTACCAATTCTCTGCACTGCCCTTTGTCTTATCTACTGCATCCAGGGTCTTCACAAAATGCCTGGCACCAGTAATTGCATTTTGCAGACAAAGAGGAATTCAAATTTATCCTTACTTGGACGACTGCCTTATACAAGCAGAGAACAAGGACACTCTACTAAAGCATCTGACGTTCGTAAAAAGATTATTTATTTGCCTAGGGTACACAGTAAACGAAAAGAAATCAAAACTAGTACCCTCTCAAGAGATAATATTCCTGGGTGCAAGCTTAAATACAACTGCCCAGATGGCTTATCTCATGCCAGACAAACAAAGGCAACTAACGTCTTCAAAACGTTGGCAACAAAGACCCAGTTATCTGCAAGAAAAATTATGGAGGCTTTGGGCTTCATGGCATCCTGCATTCTGCTAATTCCATATGCCAGACTGCATACGAGGAAACTTCAGTGGTACCTAAAAAGTGTCTGGACTCAACATTGTCAAAGCCTGGAAACATTAATTACCCTCATTCCTTGCCTGCAACAGGAGTTTCGATGGTGGGCACATGCCTGTCACCTCAACAAGGGACAGCCATTCACTCTACCCACAGCCAGGCAATCAATAACAACAGATGCATCAGATTATGCCTGGGGAGCACACATGGCAGGAAAATGTATTCAGGGCACATGGTCCACAAGCCAAATGCATCTACATATCAATCAAAAAGAGATGCTAGCTGTTCAGAACGCCCTGACAGCTTTCAAGGATCTACTCCATCCAGGACAACTACTGATAAGGACGGACAATACTACAGTCATGTGGTACATAAACAAGCAGGGAGGCACACATTCCTACCCCCTCTGCAGACAAGCCATGACTTTGTGGGACACAGCATTGACTTATCAAGTACACCTGCAAGCACAATTCATGCCAGGAGAGAACAATACTCTGGCAGACGAACTAAGCAGAAACCTTACGGATCCCCACGAGTGGAAACTGGATCCACAAGTCTTCAGCATGATAACAAAGGAATGGGGATGCCCAGACATAGATCTATTTGCCTCCCCTCACAACTGCCAACTACAGAAATTCTGCACAAGGACTTATCACAAGCAAGCATGGAAAGTGGATGCTCTGTCATTCAGCTGGAAAAGTCTAACAGTATATGCCTTTCCTCCTCTGCCTCTCCTCCCCAAGGTACTCCTAAAGGTCAGACAAGAGAAGCCAAGAATGATTCTGATTGCCCCAGACTGGCCACGCCAGCACTGGTACCCAGTCCTAAAAAGCTTGTCTCAAGGCCCAGCCTGGACATTGCCTCTAATTCCTCACTTACTGACCCAGCGAAACAATCAGATTCTACACAGCCAACTCAGGACCCTAAATCTGGCAGCATGGTGGATAATGTAACCATTCAAAGCACACCTCTCTCTAAAGCAGTGATGGATGTTATTGTGGAGTCCAGGAGGCCCAGTACCAGAAATTCTTATGCAGAAAAATGGAAAAGATTCTCTGCTTGGAACCAGGCACAAGGAATTGACACATCTGTACCAAATATTCCTCAGATTTTACAATGCCTAACTGAGATGCTGGACAAAGGCCTATCCTTTTCATCAATTAAAATTCATGCCTCTGCCATTTCAGCTCATTACAATACGGAACCCTCCTATTTTTTCCCATCCATTGCTAAGGCAGTACCTCAGAGGGGCCAAAAACATAAGACCTCCAAGGAGAGCCCCAATACCTGCATGGGACCTCAATTATGTCTTGGAAAAACTCACACTGCCGCCTTTTGAACCAGCCAATACAGCTGATATAAAGTTTTTATCATGGAAAACAGCTCTTCTCCTAGCAGTAACCTCTGCAAGACGAGTTTCAGAGTTACAGACACTCATGGCTGTGGAACCTTTCATCATTTTCCATCCAGACAGGGTTTCTCTAAGGACGAACCCAACATTTATGCCTAAGGTAGTGTCCAGTGTGGCCCTTAACCATACCATTCATTTGCCTACCTTTTATCCAAACCCACAGAATAAGGGTGAGAGACTTCTGCATTCCTTGGACATACACAGACAACTACGCTTCTACTTGGACAGAACTAAAGCTTTCAGAAAAACTGAGCAACTTTTAGTGGCATATGCTGCAGGATCTCAAGGAAAGCCTATCTCAAAACAGACTATTTCAAAACGGGTAGGCCACTGCATTTGTTTCTGCTACTCACAACATGGCAAATCAGTGCCCAAGGGCATTAGGCCTCATTCTACCAGGGCAGCAGCCACTTCAGCAGCCTTTCTCGGAGGAGTATCAACCAAAGACATTTTAGAGGCTGCAACTTGGAGTTCAGTGCACACTTTTACAAAGCACTACCATTTACCTCTCTACTCTAAATCCAGAGCAGGCTTCGCCACTTCAGTTCTGCAAGGCCTTATAGCCTCTCCTAATTCTATTTAGGCCCAGCCACCCAACCTTAGCTTTGGGATTCAACCCAAGAGTAATGACTGCAACAGTGAAACATGATGAACATAGTACAGTTGTGTACCTACCATAAATGTAGATGTTCGAGTGTATTCACTGTTGCAGTCCAGGTTACCCACCCACCATCCCCCTTTTCTTTGCTGGGACTTACCTATACTTCTCTATCTTATACAACCTATGTGGTGTATTTGCTTGTAGATGAAGGAAATGTTTATTTTATTGCATGCATAATTATTGGCATAATTTTTTTTTAGCCTACCATTTTGGGGGCACCTGACATCTGGGGCAAGAAAAACTGAAGAAAATGGTGTTGGTTGCATATTTTATACCCTTGGCGCACTGACGTCAGGGAAGAGGCGACAGCAACCGACGCCAGACCTAGACTTTGGAATTCTAGCCAACTGCGGGTAGCCTGCCAGCAGGATAACTCAAGAGTAATGACTGCAACAGTGAATACACTCGAACATCACATTTATGGTAGGTACACAACTGTACTTCTCTAATTTTCACTGTGGTATAGATGGCATCCCTCTCATCTCTTTACGTCTATGCAAAGACTTTCTCAAGGGGACCTCTCATATCAGGCCTCCTGTCAAGACAGCCTGTGGAACCATGGAACCTCACTTTAGTTCTTCAGCCTTTGACTCAAAAACCCTTTGAACCCGCAGCGAAGTGTGACCTAAAGTTCTTGTTCTGGAAATCCTTGTTCTTAGTGGCCATCACGTTAACCAGACGGGTCTCATAGCTGCAGGCATTGTGTATCAAGAGGCCCTATCTGGTCTTCCATATCACTTTGGACAAATCCATCCTTCCTTCACAAAGCTGTTTCTGAATTTTCCATTAACGAGACCTACCAGTGTTCTTTCTGAATTTTTCTAATAAAGGAGAGTACTGCCTACTCTCCTTGGATGTACATAGGCAACTGAGATTTTACCTAGACAGGACCAAACCTATCTGCAAGTCTGAACAGCTTTTCATTTCCTTTTCTGGGCCCAGAGTGGGAAATGCTGTTTCCAAGGTTACATTATCAAAATGGCCAAGAGACTGCATACGTTTCATCTATTCCTTCATAATAGAACCTATGCCAAAAGTTAAAGCTTATGCCACTAGATCTATGGCAGCATCTGTAGCTTTCCATTCCAGGGCTTCTATGGATGACATTTGCACAGCAGCCACTTGAGCTGTGCCTCATACCTTTATCAATCATTACAAATTGGACTTGGTCTCCAGAGGGAGAGCTGCCTTTGGCTCAGTGGTACTCAGGAATGTTCTTCCATAAGGGCCGCCCATGGACCTCAAGGTAGCTTGGGATTCTGTCCCATCAGTGATGAATGGAAAGAAGATTAACAACATCAGATAAAGAAGTTATGTCTTACTATAACGTTTCATCTGTATTGTTCATCTTCTTTCATTCATCATTTCCCACCCTCCTTCCCCCTCCAAAGGCTCCTGGGGGATGCTTTGGGTCCAAGTGGTGTCCTAGGGTATTTGCGCAGAAGTGGCCTCGGCTTTACTTCTCTATCTCTAGCAAACTCGATCTGAGGTAACAGGGAGAAGGGCATTCTAGGTAGAAGCTTAGATCGAGAGTTTATGGCTGGCACGAGCTTGGTAAACAGGCTGACTCTACCGAACCCCATCAGTGATGAATGAAAGAAGATAAACAACATAGATGGAATGTTATGGTAAGACATAACTTCTTTTTTTGTGAGTCTAATGAATTGATAGACTTCAAAAATTCCTTATAGAGTACTCTGTCAGAAATATTGGGTGAGCAAATGGATGTAACTAAGGCAATTATTTTTTAAGTTGGGATACAGGATCTGAATTGCCTAGACATATTAAAGCCTTGTTAATTTAATTCTGGTGGCTGCCAAAAATGTAATTACTAGAAAATGGAAATCAGAGTCGAAACCAACTTTATTTGAAGTATTGAATATTGTAACAGAGATAAAAGAACTGGAAGTGGGATCTTTACAAAAAGGTTAGGAGCAAATTGCATGGAAAAATGAATCTTGTGGTAACAATACATGCAAAATAATGTTCTGGAGGAGAAGAGGAGGTTTAAGGGAAGGTAGGGATTGGAAAATGTAAGTAATGCAGACTTGATAAATATACAAAAGAATATATGTGATATATAATGTTTGCAGTTGGGATTATGTTCATATTGTTTGTTTTCTTTTATATAAATGTATGTTTGTCTCTGTCTTAACTGATAATTCAGTAAAGGTGTTTAAGAACAGACAAAAAAAGAAAGACAGCACCATTCATTTTATCTTACTCCATGTTGGAGTAGATGTGATCAGTAAGAGAAATGATGGCAGTGATAGTACTGTAGTTGGGACAGAAATCATGTTACCTTTTATTGAGAATTTTCTGTTTGGAGATAATAGTCAAATATGTTCTTGTAGTTTTTTGTTTTTTGATAATTTTAGTAAGGTTAGAGATGGGGCTAATATAATTGGCTGTCAAGAGGGCAGAGGCTGTGGAAATGAGAAATACAAGAACGTGCTTGAAACTATGAGATGGAATACCTACCAGTTGTGAAGGTTAGTTTAAAGATGTTTGAAAGGGTATTTCCTAAGTAATATGCCTCCAAGCCTCAAGATATCATAGTAAATGGAATCAAGAAGGGATGATAGGAGCAGTTTTATACAAAAAAAATCTTAGTTTCTGATTTATTAATGGCCTTAAAATGAAAAGTGAAGTTTTATATACTGTAACAATTTGTAGAGTCGGAGAGGGAGGGCCTGGGGGTAGTAATAAATATGGGGTTGGTAGTTTGAGATGAGTGATTGATGTCTTGTATTTCAGTGTCATTCTTTATAATGACTTTGTAGATGATTCATTAAATTAAGATCAACCTGGGGTGGTGTAAGAGCAGAGGCCAGTCTTATATTAGGGGGTCTTTTAGTAGATTTTAAATGACCTTTTGTTTCCATCGTGTAAGACTGACTACAATAAACATGTATCTATTAATAAGTCTTTTAATATTGAACAACAAAAAAGGAAAGAAAAAGTACAGCAGAGGTTATTATGAGTTTAAAATGAGCCAACGTATTCCTTAAAGAAAATATTTTTTTAGTACAGACACAGTGGTGAGGAGTTGGGCTTGCGGTGTCACACAAAGAAGAATAAAGAATACAGATGGATAACATGAGAGGAGGGCGTAGATCCCAGTAATTGGCTGAGAAATCTTTTAGAAGAGCTCAAACAGGTCCAAACAAGGAAGACAGCCTGTCAGAGAGAGAAGATTGTTTTTTTAGAGTTACTAGTTTGGAGAGAGAGACAGAGGGCATGCTTTACATTCATGCATGAAAGACAGGCTGATACAGATAGATTCTAAGTGTATACACAGTGATGTGAATGTCTAACCACACTTTCATTTTGTTTGGCAGTTCAGTTAATAAAGACAAACTTTTTGAGAAAGTTGAAGGTGCTATGTTTAAATTGACTTCTTTATGTGATATTTGAAACTGGTAGTATGTATGAAAGTGGTCGTTCATTTTCAATTGTTAACATTTTAGATAATGCAGAAAAGAAATCATAAAATATCTGATATATTGGAAGGCCAAATTTTAGATAACAAACACAATGCAGCTGTTACAGAAATTTATTGTGAGGTATCACATAGTTGATACAACTATTGAAGGCAAAAGTTCAAACAGAGATGTTATGGTTGAATTTGAACAAGTAAGCTCTGAAGAAAAAGGAACATTTTAAGAAGAACACTTGGTAAATGAAAGGTCCCTTGTGGCTGTTTTCAATACGAATGAGTATCATTATGACAGAGACATTTAAAATTTGAGTATTAACATTTTTTAAATGGTTGAATTGAATGTGGTAAGAAAAGGTTTTGCTTTTGTTCACTTAAAGTGGACTAGTTTAGTGACAACAGTATGGGATTTTAAATTGTATTGGAAAGTCCACTTTTAAAAGGAAGAGTGCTTTTAATTCAGTTTTAATCTCAACACTGAGTGTGTTTGAAAACACAAGCATTGAGAAGTTTTGTGGAATTTTGTCAAGACCATCAGTTAAAAAAAGTATTTAGTACGAGTCCAAAGGAAAGTTCTCAAAGTGTATCAGAGTAAAGAACTAAGATTTATGAAGCCTGATAACAGGGCAGGGATGGTAATCATGGGTAGTAAACATTATGAGGAGATGATGTTAAGTATACTAAGTGAGAAAGATAGTTAAAAGCAAATTACTAAAAAACAAGTAGAGTTAGGTTACCAGCAAATAGAACCACATATATTAGAATCACTACGCCAAGGTGAGACGGGGATAGCATTGTTTGTATAACTTCTTTAAAGTAGACTATTCAAAACTTTGATCCTTTTTTGGAATTCCTAAAATACATAAAGACAAGCTTAACTCTCTGTTTAGAGTGATAGTTTCATCTCAAGTTAATAAGACAGAATTCATCAGTATATTTTTGGAAGAAGTTTTTAATAAAAAAGCAGTTATGGTTCCATTGTTTTTAAAAGGTAGTTGACATTTTCTTAATGCTTTTAGGGAAGTGAAGTGAGAAGTGAGTGAAGTTCTATACCTTAGGAAAAACATTTAGAAATGCTGAGATAGTCCCTTAATAAAAATTCTAAATCAGTTGCAAGCGGTATAGAAGTACTTTGTACTTTTCTAAGTTTAGTATTAGATCATAATTATATGCTGTTCCAGGAAAAGATTTTCCAGCAGTAGCAATGGCCCCAGACTATGCAAATTTAGTAATGACACAGTGGGAAAGCACTGTGGTTTATAATAGTAGTGTTAAAGAAAATATATTTTATGAATTAGGTTTTTATAGTTTGGAATGGAGAAGACATTAGTTTTCATCAGTTTAAAACTTATTTGAATAATTCAACTGAATTTTTAAAATTTATATCAAAATGGTCAGAGTGAGATTAGTTTTTAGGTGTATTTTCACAAGTGGACAAGTTTGGTAATGGATTGAGTATACTTATTTCAAAGAAGTCAGAGTTCACCAATATGTATTTACATAGGAAAAGTGCACTCCCTGAGAGTCTGAAAAAGGTATAATAAGAAGTCAAGCTATGACGGCATCCATATATAGTGTGGATGAAACATTTCTGAAGAAATAAATAAGTTAGAAAAACTGTTTGTGATATAGCCTTTGTTATGGAAAATCTGGAAGAGATTAAAAGAGAGATTGATGTTATGACCCAATTTTGAGAACTGATAACAAGGAAGTTATTGGTTGAGTTAATAAGGGTTCTGATTATAGTTTGGCAAGCCCTATTAGAAATAGTGTTGACTCTCTCAATTTAAAAGAATATCAGAAATAATTAGAAGATTATACTTGGAAATTTTGAACTACCTAAAAGAACAGTTACAGTTCTGTTTTTTTTTTCTGATAGAAAGAGAGGAAACATCAAAGAAATTTTAGAAAAGGAAAAAAAAATACAGAAATTGTGGGAGTTCTGGAACTTTTGCATGTAATAGATGTTTTAAATGCAAGTTTATTAATAAGGTAAAAACATACTTTTACGTGGAAGAAACAATGTGTTCTGCCTTGAGGGGTGTTTTACATGCATTTCTGCAAGGGTGGTATACCTGGCTTCCTGTTACACTTGATATTCATTTTATATTGCGAAAACCATAAGGAGATTGTCAGTAAGAATTGGAGAACATAATGTCATGCAAAATAAACATTTGGTAAATTCTTTGAGCAAACGTGCTATGGTTTGTAAAGGTTTTTAAAAATGTTTATTTCAGATGTAAAAGCAGGGCAGTTGTCAGCTTTGTGAAAAATGTTGTGAGGCAGTTTGAACCATTTCAATGCCTTAAGAGTAATACAGTGATGAATGTCCTCTTGTTGGTCCATGACAAATTTTGCAACCTTATTATACCATGCCTCTTGTTTATTTTTAACTGTAGCCTGAAGGTTGACTAGAGTGGGTGCACCATATAAGACAAATGGGAGAAGGTAGATAGTGACACGAGTGGTTTTAGTGATGTTGCTCAGGAAATTTTTTTGCCTGTAGACCATTCCTAATTTTTGTTAAGTCTTTTTTGAATTACTCCAAGACGTTTTGTATGGGTGACTATTCAATTTCACTTTTGTTTCATGAAAAGATTTTTGAATTTGCTTTGTCAAGCATGCATGAGTTAGAGAAAAATAGCAGCTTTTTTAGGTTGAGTGGTAGTTGGACATCATGGAGCCATTTCTCAACTGAGGAAAAAGCTACTTATGTAATGTGGAGGAGCTGAGGCAGGGTATTAGATGCACTTGGAATTATCAGCATATTATATAAGAGAGACTGGGCTTGCAGAGGTATGGTGGTCATTGATAAAGATAAAATATAATAAAGAGGAGGAGACATAGAATAGCAACTTAGGAAGTGGAGACATACAGGTAGGGAAAGAGAAAGAGAAAGAGAGTATTCTATAATTTTACAGATTGGAGCCTATCTGGTAAATAGCTATTGAACCACTGTAATGAAAACAGGAATAGTCCAAGTTGAAAAATATGCACATGAGCTTAGGTTGAGAAATCGTATGCAAGGCTTTAGACATGTCAAGGAATAGGGATGAAACAAGTATGTCTAAGTCCCTGTATTTGTTTATAGTATCAATGAGCGACAGTAGGACAGTAGTTGTAATGTGTACTGGGCAGAAGCCATGTTGACTGGATGTTAAGAGTCGTTCTTTTAGGAGATGGTGGAAGAGTTATTTGTGAATACATCTTTCAAGAATTTTTGAGAGAAGTGATAATCTCACAACAGGCCAGACGTTGGAGACATCACCAAAGATGCTACCTTTATAAAGAGGAGTAATATATGATTTTTTCCATATTGAGGATACATAGGATTCAGCTATTGCTGTCTTGATAAGGATAGAGACTGAGTATGCCTTGGTATCCGAAGATATCTAGATATTCATTTGGGAGGTTGTCATCTGCAGTGGAGCATGGTTTGAGTTTAAGTAAAAGTTTTTTTTTTTTTTTTTTATCACTGATGTAGAGACAAGTCCTGTATAGAAGTTTTTAGCAATGAATATGGAGGGAGAATTAGATTCATGCACAGATGGAAGGTGGAGGGCGTAAAGGAAGTGGCAGTATGTGTAGTATTTGGAGAATGTTGGTTTTGGTCTGACATCTTGATTACAGAAATAGTGAGATTGGATGTTGTTGGATGGGAGTGAAAAGTTTTATGTTAGGGAGGCAGTGCTGCCTATGAAGTAGGTATTGAATAAGGTAGCAATTTCTAGTGGAGCGCTGTTACGAGAAGGACTTGGTTTCTTATTTGACCATAGATGTAATAGGTAATGTATTGATGAATTGAATTTTTAGGGGTTATTTTGTGTTGAAGTTGGGCAGCCACAGTGGTGCAGCAGTTAGTGTTGCCGCCTCACAGCAAGAGGTTCTCCGGTTCAATTCTCGGCTGGGGTGCCTTCTGTGCGGAGTCTGCATGTCCTCCCTGTGGTTGCGTGGGTTTTCTCCGGGTGCTCCGGTTTCCTCCCACATCCCAAAGACATGCAGTAGGTGGATTAGACACTTTAAATTGGCCCTAGGTGTGAGTGCGTGCATGTGTGCGCCTTCTGTGGAAGGTTGGGTGCCGGGCTGGCAGCTCGACAACGTAAAACTCCACTGCCAATCATGAGTGGACAGATGATCTGCTGTGGTGACCCCTAACCGGGAAAAAGCCAAAAGAAGAAGATTTTGTGTTGAAGTTGTAGATGGCTGTAATATTGTTTTTTTGTTTTTTGTTTTTTTTTACTCAGACTGGATAATTCTCTGTAGAGTTGCAAATTATGGAAAGGTTTATGTTTGATCTGTTCTTTTCAAGCTTTATCTCTGTTAGACGTTGTATTTTTGTATTTTTTTCTGAGGAATGATCCACGGGGAGGGGTTAATTTTCACTCTTTTTTTGTGGCGTGGGGTATGGCTATTTAGAGTACTTAAGACCATGGTATTAAAATATTGACTACCTTATCAAATGGGAGAGTTTTTAGGGGAACTAATTAAAGGTTTTCAAGATACTGATGAAAATGTTTTTATTGAATTTAGAATGTCTTGGGGATGTTTTAAGTTTGTGCGTGTTAGGTTGGTGGGTGATATTTCTATAGGTATAGGCTGGAGAGGTGATAGCTAAGTAAGTTTGGCTAGCTTCCAAAAGTTGTAAATAGGTATTGTTAAATCTAGTGGGTATTTTGATAAGTTTGTGTAACCATACAGTTTATACTAGCTGAGATATTAGATGACTTAATGTTTGCCGGTCGATATTTACAACTCCTAGTATGATATTTTCATAAGGTATGTTATTAGTTGTCCACAAGAGGATTTCTTCTAAAGCTGGTGTATTATTTCCAGATGGGATATAGATTGTAGCAATACATACATTTTTTTTTGTTAAGTTTTAGCAGTGATATAAGTATTTTGGCAGTTTGGAGCTTGGGGGTGTTGTGTGAACTTGGATAAATTAAAGCTACTCCCTTCTTTCTTGTACGGCATATCAGCTCTGATTTTGCTATAACCTGGATGGAGTAGGTCTGTTGTTTTTTTGTATTCTTAAAGTTGCATTAGAAATTACTATGTTGAAGTGAAGAGATAGAAATACGTCTTCTAAGTTGTACAAGTACATTGCATTAATACATTCAGAGAGTTTCTTGAAGTCAAGTGTTGCCATTGCCATATCCATGCCAAAATGCATTCCAGTCTAAAAGAAGATTTTTCTTTGACTTTCTGAAGTTTTCTTCTGTAAATTATGTAAACATGTTCTGCCTGTTTTCATTACGTATTGTCACTGAAAATTTATGTTAAAAGTCTGGAGTGAAATTGGGTAAGATCTGATACTTCAAGACTTAAGGCACTATGTTTAAATATTGCATGTGTCTGTGTTGTAATCTGTGCTTCATACTTTTGTGAATTGTGTTTTTTACTATGTGGAAGGCTGTTGAAACAAGTAGTGCATTGCATTACTCAGACTAGCATGTTCAGCAGCAACACGCAGAAAAGGGAAGATTCAGGGAGAGAGAAGAAACATGACAACACTACCTGAGAAATATTTCTGTATGCATTATATGCCAGCGGCTATATAATGGTATGCAAATTAGTGTCAACATAATGAGAGCTATTGAATATACAGTTGATGAACTCAAACATGATGGAGTGATTCTGAAATGTGTAGAATTAGCACGATGGGTTATGGAAATAATCTACAGAATTAACCATTTACCCCAGCATAGGCCTTTAGCTATTCCTCCTGTGTTGAATGTGGTGGAAGATGTTTTTGCAGAGGCTTCCCTGAACCCTGACTCTTTGCCTCCTGCTCCTGTTAAGCCTGATAGGTATTATAGAGTGCCGAAGCTCATAAATATTTGTTTAAGAGTCCTAGAAGGACCCAGAAACTATTTCTCAAGGGCCTAAGGGTGTAAAGGCTTCTGTGGTTAAAATCCTGTTCCCACTGATAAAGAGGCAAGGGCTTTGGATAGGTGGGGAAAGAAAGTGTATACTTCTTCCACTCTAGCCATGAGCTTTGAATTGTCAGTTTCACATGCTAAAATATCAGAATTATCTCCTTTCACAATTGAAATCTAAGGTGGATGCTTTGGCGGAAGGTATTGAGTGTAAAGAGTTGCTGGATTTGGTTCATGTGTCTGAACAAGTGGGTAAGCATTCTTTGCAATGTGGTTTTGATGCTGTACAGGCCTCCTCGAGGGTGGCTGCTACCAGTTCTGTTCTTACAGGCATGCCTGGTTGAAGGATCAGAATTTAGCTGAACATGTTAAGACAAGGATTTTGGATGCTCCTTTACAATCTGATGTGTTGTTTGGTTCGCCTGTGGAAGCTGTTTTAAAGAAAATGGAGGACAAAGCTAAGTCTATGCAAACTGTTAAAGATTTTTTGCAGGTGCAGCCACCGAAGTTTAGTAGAAATTGGCCTGCTAAGGGGTGGACATATCCTGCTTATGATTCTCAGTCTAGGGGTAGGTCTAGGCGTGGTAGGGGCAGTGCTCAAGATTCTTTTAGGCCTAGAACAGGGAGTTCGCCTGCTCAGATTTCTGGTGAGGGCTGGTGTCCGTCCTTTAATAAACAGACCCATTGAACTGTTTTTCCAGCTGCCAGCAGATTCACGTCTGGCAGCTCCTTTGGGAGGCAGACTGTCTCTTTTCAAAGAAAATTGGGATTTAATCACTCAAGACAAATGGGTGTTGGATATCATTCACCACGGTTACAGATTTTATTTCCATACAATGCCCCTTTCAAAGGCATGGCAGACGTTCCTCCTCTACAAAGAAAAGAGGCTCACAAGCAAGTTTTACAGTTACTTCACATAGGGGCCATTCAGCCAGTCCCTGTGTCAGAGAGGGGCCTAGGATTTTATTCTCGCCTGTTCCTTGTACCAAAGAAGGGGAACACGTGGAGACCAATTTTGGATTTATCTCTCCTCAACACGTTTTGGACATTCCCAAGTTCAAGATGTTGGCGTTACAACAGCTTTTACCTCTGCTGGGCAAAGATCACTGGATGGTAACTTTAGATCTCAAGGAAGCTTACCTTCATGTGCCTATAAGGCTAAGTTGCAGAAAGTATCTGCGGTTTCGAGCTGGAAATTCTCATTATCAGTTCTCTGCATTGCCCTTTGGCTTATCTACTGCAGAGTATTCACAAAGGTTCTGGCTCCAGTGATAGCTTACTTCAGGCTTCAAGGAATTCAAATCTATCCTTACTTGGGCGACTGCCTGATTCTGGCTCAAGAAAAGGAAGACCTTCTACAGCATCTGGAATATGTTATAGCAGTGCTAAGATGCCTAGGGTATTCTGCGAGCGAAATAAAGTCCAGTCTAGTACCCTCTCAAGACATGTGCTTTCTGGGCGTGAGACTGAATACAGCAGCCCAGATGGCCTTTTTAACCCCGGACAAACAAAAGAGTCTGTCACTTTACTTCCATCAACTATCTCATCAGTCCGTGCTGACTGCAAGGACAGTCCTTCAAGCATTAGGGTTCATGGCATCTTGTATTCTGGTGCTTCCCAATGCCAAACTGCATATGAGGAAGCTACAATGGTATCTCAAAATGTATGGACACAGCACTGCCAGGATTTGGACACTGTCATTCAAATAATACCTTGCCTTCAAAAGAATTCTTGTGGTGGGCTCAGGAATGTCACCTAAACAAAGGGACTCTCTGTGACCCGGCCAGAGGCAAGTCAGATTCTAACGACAGATGCCTCGGACATTGCTTGGGGAGCTCATCTAAATGGAAAGTGGATACAAGACAAGTGGCCTGCCAGACTACAGCATCTACATATCAACATGAAGGAGATGTTAGCAGTCCAGTTTGCATTAATGGCTTTCAAGGAGTTACTTCTTCCAGGGCAGGTGTTGATTCTAACAGACAACACAACTGTCATGTGGTACATCAACAAGCAAGGGGGAACACATTCTTATCCACTATGCAGGCAAGCAATGATTTTATGGGAGACTGCTAAGCTTGCAACTAACTCTTCAGGCAAGGTTTCTGCCAGGAGCACAGAACTCCTTAGCAGATGTGTTAAGCAGACAAATCATGGATCCCCACAGTGGAAACTGGATCTTCATGTATTTCAGAAACTGACAGTGTCATGGGGAACTCCAGACATAGATCTGTTAAACTTCTCCACTAAACCACCAGCTGCCAAAGTATTGCACAAAGGGGTTTCATCACACAGCTTGGAAAGTGGATGCTCTGTCTTTCAGTTGGAAAAACCTTCATGTGTATGCCTTTCCACCTCTACCGCTTCTTCCAAAGGTACTACTAAAGGTCAGACAAGACAGGCCAAGGATGATTTTGATAGCTCCAGATTGGCCTCGGCAACACTGGTACCCACTACTACGGAGTCTGGTAAAGAAGCCTCCATGGCCTTTACCTCTGATTCCTCAACTGTTATCTCAGAAGGACGGTCATCTGCTCAATGTCAAGCTTCACTCTCTTCATCTAACAGCCTGGCATATTCTGTGTTGAAACACAGCAGGTCTCAACTTCCTCAACAAGTTTTAAATGTGATTATGGAAGCTAGAAGGCCTAGTACAAGGAGAGTGTACGCAGAAAAATGGAAGAGATTTTTATTTTGGAGTACAGCAAAGAATTTGGAGATTTCAGAGCCTAATTTGAGTGTGGCTCTTCAATATCTTACTGAATTATTGGACAAAGGTTTGTCCTTCTCTTCCATAAAAATTCATGCTGCAGCAATTTCAGCTCACTATGATTGTGACCCACATTTGTTTCGCATCCTTTGTTCAAGCAGTTTCTTAGAGGGCAAAGAATATAAGACCCCGTAGAGCTCCTACGCCTGCTTGGGATCTCAATTTTGTGTTGGAAAAACTTACTCTACAACCTTTTGAGCCTGCAGCTACTGCTGAATTGAAATATTTGTCATGGAAGACTGCTTTTCTGTTGGCTATTACTTCTGCAAGAAGGGTGTCTGAGTTGCAGGCCCTTATGGCAGTAGAGCCTTTTTGATTTTCCATAAGGATAGGGTATCATTACGTACTAATCCTTCTTTTATGCCTAAGGTGGTTTCTAGTGTGGCTTTAAACCAAACTATTCATTTGCCTACGTTTTTGCAGAACCTCAAAATAAAGGGGAAAAGATTTTGCACACTTTAGATGTACACAGGCAATTGCGTTATTATTTAAGCAGGACTAAGGATTTTAGGCAGTCTCAGCAGTTGTTTGTTTCTTTTGCTTTGAATTCTCAGGGCAAGCCTGTGTCAAAACAAACTATTTCTAGGTGGATTGGCTTTTGCATTGCATTTTGTTATTCCCATCATGGCAAGGAGATTCCAGCTGGGATTAGGCCTCATTCCACTAGGGCTACTGCCACTTCAACAGCATTTCTAAGGGGTGGCAACTAAGGATATTCTGGAAGCAGCTACTTGGAGTTCAGTGCATACTTTCTCTAGGCATTATCACCTTCCTATCTACTCTAAGTCTAGGGCTGGTTTTGCCACAGCTGTTTTACAAGGCATGTTGTCAGCTCCTACTACTTTATAATTTGCCAGCCTCCCTTACCTCTGCTTTGGGATTCTACCCAATAGTCAGGACTGCAGCAATGGAAGACGAAGAACATAGTACAGTTTTGTACCTACCATAAATGTAGATGTTCGAGGATTCCATTGCTGCAGTCCAATTTACCCTCCCTCCTTCCCTCTGTATTTAGGGGTGGTTGTGTAGGTGAGTTTACATGTTTATATTTCTGTATATATATATATATATTGTTGTATATATTGTACATGTTTTTGGTGCAAGTTGTTTTGGGACTTGTCTTTTTAGGGTCTTCTGACATCTGGGGCAAGAAAAGACTGAGGATATGACGTCGGTCATGCGCATTAGTACCCTGACGTACTGACGTCAGTCTAATGCGCCCTGACCGACGTCAGCCTTATACTCTGGTATTCGGGCCGACTGGACGCGGACTATACCCAATAGTCAGGACTGCAGCAATGGAATCCTCGAACATCTACATTTATGGTAGGTACAAAACTGTACTTTTTGGTCTGACATCTTGATTACAGAAATAGTGAGATTGGATGTTGTTGGATGGGAGTGAAAAGTTTTATGTTAGGGAGGCAGTGCTGCCTATGAAGTAGGTATTGAATAAGGTAGCAATTTCTAGTGGAGCGCTGTTACGAGAAGGACTTGGTTTCTTATTTGACCATAGATGTAATAGGTAATGTATTGATGAATTGAATTTTTAGGGGTTATTTTGTGTTGAAGTTGGGCAGCCACAGTGGTGCAGCAGTTAGTGTTGCCACCTCACAGCAAGAGGTTCTCCGGTTCAATTCTCGGCTGGGGTGCCTTCTGTGTGGAGTCTGCATGTCCTCCCTGTGGTTGCGTGGGTTTTCTCCGGGTGCTCTGGTTTCCTCCCACATCCCAAAGACATGCAGTAGGTGGATTAGACACTTTAAATTGGCCCTAGGTGTGAGTGTGTGCATGTGTGCGCCTTCTGTGGAAGGTTGGGTGCCGGGCTGGCAGCTCGACAACGTAAAACTCCACTGCCAATCATGAGTGGACAGATGATCTGCTGTGGTGACCCCTAACCGGGAAAAAGCCAAAAGAAGAAGATTTTGTGTTGAAGTTGTAGATGGCTGTAATATTGTTTTTTTGTTTTTTTTTTTTTTTTTTTTACTCAGACTGGATAATTCTCTGTAGAGTTGCAAATTATGGAAAGGTTTATGTTTGATCTGTTTTTTTCAAGCTTTATCTCTGTTAGACGTTGTATTTTTGTATTTTTTTCTGAGGAATGATCCATGGGGAGGGGTTAATTTTCACTCTTTTTTTGTGGCGTGGGGTATGGCTATTTAGAGTACTTAAGACCATGGTATTAAAATATTGACTACCTTATCAAATGGGAGAGTTTTTAGGGGAACTAATTAAAGGTTTTCAAGATACTGATGAAAATTTTTTTATTGAATTTAGAATGTCTTGGGGATGTTTTAAGTTTGTGCGTGTTAGGTTGGTGGGTGATATTTCTATAGGTATAGGCTGGAGAGGTGATAGCTAAGTAAGTTTGGCTAGCTTCCAAAAGTTGTAAATAGGTATTGTTAAATCTAGTGGGTATTTTGATAAGTTTGTGTAACCATACAGTTTATACTAGCTGAGATATTAGATGACTTAATGTTTGCCGGTCGATATTTACAACTCCTAGTATGATATTTTCATAAGGTATGTTAGTAGTTGTCCACAAGAGGATTTCTTCTAAAGCTGGTGTATTATTTCCAGATGGGATATAGATTGTAGCAATACATACTTTTTTTTTTGTTAAGTTTTAGCAGTGATATAAGTATTTTGGCAGTTTGGAGCTTGGGGATGTTGTGTGGACTTGGATAAATTAAAGCTACTCCCTTCTTTCTTGTACAGCATATTAGCTCTGATTTTGCTATAACCTGGATGGAGTAGGTCTGTTGTTTTTTTGTATTCTTAAAGTTGCATTAGAAATGACTGTGTTGAAGTGAAGAGATAGAAATACTTCTTCTAAGTTGTACAAGTACATTGCATTAATACATTCAGAGAGTTTCTTGAAGTCAAGTGTTGCCATTGCCATATCCATGCCAAAATGCATTCCAGTCTAAAAGAAGATTTTTCTTTGACTTTGTGAAGTTTTCTTCTGTAAATTATGTAAACATGTTCTGCCTGTTTTCATTACGTATTGTCACTGAAACTTTATGTTAAAAGTCTGGAGTGAAATTGGGTAAGATCTGATACTTCAAGACTTAAGGCACTATGTTTAAATATTGCATGTGTCTGTGTTGTAATCTGTGCTTCATACTTTTGTGAATTGTGTTTTTTACTATGTGGAAGGCTGTTGAAACAAGTAGTGCATTGCATTACTCAGACTAGCATGTTCAGCAGCAACACGCAGAAAAGGGAAGATTCAGGGAGAGAGAAGAAACATGACAACACTACCTGAGAAATATTTCTGTATGCATTATATGCCAGCGGCTATATAATGGTATGCAAATTAGTGTCAACATAATGAGAGCTATTGAATATACAGTTGATGAACTCAAACATGATGGAGTGATTCTGAAATGTGTAGAATTAGCACGATGGGTTATGGAAATAATCTACAGAATTAACCATTTATTATATGTACAACAGTAATGGAACATACAATCCCTTCAGGCAATCGGGCCGTTGGCAGTAGCCCAGCTGCCGTATCCAAGCCCCTGGCTAAGAGAGCTCTCTGTCCTGCCTCAGAGAAGGTTATTAGGAATTCCTGTACCTCAGCGAGACACCTCTGTGTTGATGGTCCACCTCCTGTTATGAACTTATGCCTGGCAATATCTTATGCCTTGATCTTCACATGTGGTAACATATCAGTAACAATGCAATGCACCTGGGACATTGCTCTGCTATTATGACCTCACACAGAATTGATGTCCTGCTGCACTCCCTGCCACACCTGGTCTTAGAAAGCCTTGTCTGCTTTACCATTCCAAAAGACATGCATGCCATGTATGCCTACAGCCTGCAGTAGCACTTTAGTCTCCAGTGCTCTGAACTTTTTCAGCCATCTCCATTGTCATAGTCCTATGACAAGACATGTGTACCTGTGGGTTACATGTGGATACATATTTATGACTTCCCTTGGCAAATACCAGTGTCTCGGCACTGTCACTCTTCTTCCATTTGATGGCCACATATCTGTCTGCTAATGTGCTGTCACTACTGACACCTTTTGTCATACTGTCACCACCAATGGACATGATACCACTTCTTGCCATCTGCTTTGTGCTAAGTAGTGTGACACATACAGGAGGCCTCATATACCCCATAGCTTGTCTTGTTATCTGTGCGCATATGGTACAGTGTTGCCCCTACAGAACGGGACAGTAACCTGTCCTACTCTTGCTCTGCACTCTGTCAGGGTGAGCTCCCTCATAGCATGACAGTTATCATCATCATCAACATACTCTTTTACTCTTTTCTGTAACAGGGTGAGCCTCCTGCACAGCTAGACAATCACCTGTCATGCCCTTGAGCTATGTTTCCTGTCAGGGTGAACCCCTGCTCCACAATAGGACTGTCACTGTCATGCCCTTTTACTGTGTTTCCTGTCATGCTCTTGTGCTGTGTTACCCCACATGCTCCACTGCTCAGTATCTATTTATGTTGCCGCCTGTATCCTTGTGTGCAAGCTGCAGTCCTTTGGTTCATTACCACTTGTTTTATCTGCTGTTATTGTGCATAATTGGTTGTACAAACTGTATCCACTTCATTTATATTCATGTGATCTGAATTTGTTGTTTTCATTTGGTCTTCAATCTGTGGAACACGGATCTGGGATGGATCTGACTCTGCCTCCTTTCTCCAGCATCAGATCCAAGCTCCAAGCTCCTTCCCTACCCATAATGCCCCTGTTTCCTTCCTCCCCAGATCTCATTTGCCACGTCTAATGTTCGCATCGTGGTCTGTGCTCTAAGCAATTTTTTGGGGGTAAGTTTTGGGGTATTTAGCTAATCGTCATCCTTTTCTATCTCCCCTTTCACTTTTCTTACTTCTTGCGCTCAGGTGTCGGTATGTTAAAACAAAAAAAAAAAAAAAACTTTTCCCCACTTTCTATTCCTCAACTATCATGTGTGTGTGTGTGTGTGTGTGTATGTGTGTGTGTGTGCGCGCACTTTGGGTTCTCTCTGTCCATCCCCATGGCAGAGGCACCCAAACTGAGATTCAGAAAGTGCACAGAGTGTGGCCATAAGCTTTTTCCAGCAGATGGCCACACACTCTATGTAGTTCCCTTGGGGGTCTAGCACCTCTATTCCTCCTATTTGATCTGTGCGGGGTTCAATCCCCATGCATTGCTCGACAGGAGGAATAAGCTCATCCTTAAGGTCCTCCTCCCTCGGCGGAAACCCAAGCTGCTTCAGTGGCTTCAGCCGCTTCTACTGCTTCCTCCTCCCTGGCTTGTAGGACTCAACCTCCTGCCAAGATGACTGGTAATGGAGAGAAGCATAAACATAGGGACCGGGATAGGCGGAGGAAGTGGTTTCCTGACCGCTCTTCCTCAGCTGAGCTTGTGGCAAAATCTCACCTGACTGCTAGCTCAGGTTCCCCCCCGGCTATTTTCCCCTTGCTTTTCGCCGGAGGATGCTCAGGTCCACTCCCCGGTATTGGCCTCCCCTCACCACCTCTCCAGGCCTGTGTCGGTGGCCTCTTCCTCCAGATCCACCCGCAGCCTCACTGAAGCTGAGGTGGACAGGATGATGCGGAGATTCATCCACACGCAGATTCAGATGAGAGTCTTGCCTGCCCCCTCCCCCTCTGGGACTGGGGGTATGCAGTCTGCTTTTGTCCCAATCACTCCTTCTCTGATCCGACCCCCGGTTTTGGAGTATTTGGGACTGAGGCCCCTCGGCATCGATGATATTCTGTACCTCAATGCCAGCCATTGCCCTGAGTGGGTCTGCTCCAACGAGCTCAGAGCAGACCAGCTTTTGGAGCCGTGACCTCGGTGCTGGATCCGACGTGGTGGTGTCGGCTCCAAGGTTTTTATGAGCCGAGCCACCTGCTCAGAGTCTCAGCACCTGGAGGTTCGGCTCCGGCTCACCATTGGTTCAGAGGATTATGGACCTGGTCACAGTCCAACTATAGGTGTGCGTTCTTCTGCTTTCAGCGTGGTGGAGAGGGTCCTCTCGGTTCCATCAAGACCCCTTGATGCTTTCATTCTCTGAGTCTGTCCTGGCTCCCTCTGTATTTGGTCCGGATTCCACCATCCTTGCCCTTCAGGGACAGCCTGCTGCCTCTCTGCCCAAGGGAGTTGTCCCATGGGAACAGATTGAGTTTTTGAGTCCTCCACTGAGATTCCCCAGAGGAGGTTCCTCAAAAACTCATGTGTAAAAGGAGACACTTAGACTCCCTGCCAGAGTCCCTCATGGAAAACACCGACTTGGAGGAAGGGGAGGGTTCCTTCTGATCATCCCCAGAGGATGCCTCCATTGGAGATGTCATGGAGATCCTTGTACAGCAAGGGGGGGTGGTCTGCCCAAAACCCCAACCCTGATGAGTCAGTGTTCCTGGAGGTGTTTGGTGCAGGGCACTCTACTTCCTGGGTGTCCCCTCCCATGGATCTCCTGGTGAATCTCATTATATCTCAGGCGTGGAAGGTGCCCGACATGGTGGAGCCTATCCCCAAGCACCCTAAGATTCTCAGTGCCCCATCAGGTAGACCGCACTGGACAAAGGCGTCCCCTGTTGATGCCATGGTGATGGTGGCCACCAAGAAGGAGCTTGTGCAGGAGAGCTGCACAGTCCTCCCACCGGACCGAGAGTCCAGGACCATGGACCATTTTGGGAAGCGGGTTTACGCTTTAGCAATGTTCTCGGTATGTGCGCTGAACTACATGGCACACGTGATTAGACTTCAGTGGGACCAAGTTAAAGAGGTCGCTGAGTCTACCCCATGGTCCATGTCGGCGGAGGATAAAAAGGTTTTCTCCTCAAGGATGGCCACCTTCACCTCCATTGCAAACACCTCTATGCAGCTTTTTTCTCATGCTACTGAGGGCGCCGCTAGAGCTGCCGGAACAGGTGTTGCTATTAGGTGTCATGCCTGGCACTGACTCTGTGCCTTCTTGGAGCCCTTTAAGGCGTCCTTTGCAAACAATGGTTCAACTCTCTTTGGAAAGTTAGTAAATGACACATTGGTCCAGACCGAGAAGGCCGGGAAGACTGTCATCAGAATCTGCTTCTCAACCCCTCAACGAACCTTCTCCAGGAATCAGCGGGGGGCAAAGAAGATGTGGTTCCAGAAGTCTCAAGGCTATCCCCAGGATGCCCAGAGGCAGAGGTAGATTTGCAGACACTGCCCTTGCAGCAGAGGGGGTCCAAGGATGACTTTTGCTACACCCGTCAGCCTGGGAGTCTATCACAGACGATCATTGGGTGTTGCAGATCATATCCGGAGGATATTCAGTCCCCTTCATTCATACACCACTCCCTTCCAGAAGCCTCCCTGGACATACCACCTGTGCAAAGGGAGGAGGCAGCAGTGGAAATTTCCAACCTGCTCAAAAAGCGAGTCATCCAACCCGTCCCCCTAGACCATTCTGGATTCGGCATCTATTCCAGCTTCTTTTTAGTGCCAAAGAAGACTGGGACCTGAGACCCATTCTGGATCTTTCGACCTTAAATCTATCGGTTGCCAACATGAAATTCCGGATAGTCACTATCCAATCTATCCTGCCTTTCCTGCAGGAGAATGACTGGATGTGCTCGGTAGAACTTCAGGATGTGTACTACCACATCAAAATGACAGACGCTCTTGGAGGTCCTCCGCTTCCGGCTGGGGGCCAATCATTACCAATTCAGAGAGCTACCCTTTGGTCTCATCACAACCCCTAGGATGTTCGCCAAAGTGATGGCAGTGGTAGCGGCTCACCTTCGGCTGCAGGGTTTCCAAGTCTTCCCCTATCTGAACGATTGGCTCCTCTCTGCCCCTTCCAGGCATCGACTCTGCCAAGCCAGGATTCCCTTCTCCAGACAGCCCACCAGTTGGGCATAACCATAAATCTCAACAAATCTCTGTTGAATCTGGTTTAAGTTCTGGACTTCATTGGAGCTCGGTTAGACACTGTTCAGACCATGGTTTTTCTAACTGCAGACAGACTTCAGTCCCTCAAACACCGTGTCTTGTGTATCCCTTAAGCTCAATCACCTACAGCATAATTGGTCTTGTGGGCATTGGGGTCCATGGTGGTCACAATCACCCTAGTGCCCACGGCCCGGCTGCACATGAGGGTGCTTCAGTGGACTCTTGCAGTCCAGTGGTCTCTTCTAGATCTGCCATTGTCCCGCCCTGTTCATCTGTCTTGGACATGCAGGGATTCTCTTCTGTGGTGGACTCGATCCCCAGATTTTCATTGCAGTCACCCATTTATTCTTCCTGCTCCACTGACCATGGGGACCACGGACACCTCCCTACTTGGGTGGGGGGGGGCATTACTTGGGAAGGACAGTCCAAGGCACATGGTCTCCCCTAGAGACTCAATTGCATATCAGCGTCCTAGAGATGAGGCTGGTGCTCCTAGCATTGCAAGTTCTTTATGCCCATTTTCCTCTAGGGATAATTGCCATCCAGACAGACAATATGTCTGTAGTCTGATACATCAACAAGCAGGGGGGGAGCCAGGTCTTATCCCCTGTGTCGCGAAGCCATGAGTGTATGGGAGTGGGTGATCTCCACCGGCTGTTTTCTGGTGGCAATACACATTTCGGGGAGGTCCAATATCCTAGCGGACAGGTTCAGCAGGTCTGTCCTGATGCCTTACGAGTGGTCTCTGAATCCTTCAGTAGTGAAACAGATCTTTCTAAAGTGAGGTCAGCCTTACTGCAGTCTCTTTGCCTCTCCTTCCAATGTGAAGTGCAGCGAGTTTTTCACTCAGAACCCCCCACTGGGGGAAGTCCTCAGAGATGCTCTGGTTCATGCTTGGCCCTCCGGTCTTTTGTATGCTTATCCTCCTCTTCCTGTTATTCTGAAATTCCTTCAGAAAGCTCAATGTCTGGGGAGTTCAGCCACCCTCATTGACCCATTCTGGCCTCGCCAAAGTATGGTTCCCTTCCCTGTGGTCTCATGTGGTGTGTCCTCCCTGGACATTAGATCCAGCTCCGGATCTGATCTCTCATCCCATAGGGATTCCTCATCCAGATCTAGTCAACCTGAAGCTCACTGCTTGGTTGCTTCAATTCCCATGATAATCAAGACTCCTGGGTTATCTTCACTGGTCAAGAAGATATCATAAACCTTCTATGAAGAAAGTTTATTCCAGCAAGTGGAAACACTTTTCTATTTGGGCATCTCTGCATGATTTAGACCCTTTTACTGCCCCAGTTCTGGCTATTCTAGAGTTTTTGGCAGGTATATTTCAACAAGGTGCCAGCTTTTCTATTGTTAAGGTCCAACTGGCAGCTATATCTAACTTCCATGTAGGAAATAATTTGGCTTCTCTAGCTTCTTCTAAGCTCTGCAAAGCTTTTTGAAAGGTACCTTTCTACTTAAGCCACTGATCAAGGACCCAGTGCCCCCTTGGGATCTCATGCTGGTTCTTCAAGCTTTAGTTTCTTCTCCTTATGGATCTGCTGTTCCTTTCCTGAAAGACGGCCTTTTTGATTGCTATTACATCAGCCAAAAGAGTCTCAGAGCTTCAGGCATTATCAGTCAAACCTCCTTATATGGTCTTTCATAAGGACAGGGTGTCCTTGCGCACTAATTCCTCTTTCCTTCCAAAAGTGGCTTTGAAATCAAACATTAATCAGGTAATTAATCTCCCTGTTTTCTTTCTGAATTTCCAAAATAAGGGAGAGTGCAAGTTTCACTTGTTGAATGTTCATAGACAGTTTTTTACTTGCATAAGTCTGACCAACTCTTTGTCTACTGCTGTAAGCCTTTTTTAGGGAAACCTGTATGTAAGGTCACCACTGCTCACTGAATTTCTCAGTGTATAATTCTGGCATATTCAGCGAAGGGATTATCTCCGCCAGGTCCCATTAAGTTGCATTCTACTAGATCTATGGCTACTTCAGCTGCCTTCTGGTTAAGAGTTTCATTGGATGAGATATGCTCTGTAGCTACGTGGGCATCTTCACATACTTTCATTTCCCACTACAAGTTGGATCTTCTATCCAGAAGGAGGGCATCCTTTGGCTCCACCGTGCTCCAGAATATCCTTCTATGAGGGCCTCACAGGAGTTTGGTAGCTGGGGACTCTGTCTCACAGGTTGAAGACGAAATGAAAACAACTTCAGATAAAGAAGCTTTGTACTCACCATAACATTCCATCTGAGTTGTTGCTTTTCATATGTCTTCAACCATCCCTCCCTCCTTGCCCCTGCCTTACGTGGGCTGTGTGATGGTCTGGCTGGAAAAGACATGGCCTTTTCTTTGGCATAACTGGTTATGTCTTGTGATACTATATGGGTTATTGTGCCAAGGGTTAAGACATTGAGTCAGGTTGGGATGCTATGGTGGGCAGCAAACTCGATCTGAGGGGAGGAAGGAGACAAGGATGTTATGGGTAGGGGGGGAGCTTGGCACTTGGATTCAATGCTGGAGAAAGGCAGCCGAGTCAGATCCATCCCAGATCCATGTCCCACAGGTTCAAGACAAATGAAAAGCAGCAACTCAGCTGGAATGTTATGGTGAGTGCATAACTTATTTTTCCTTATCATAATGTCATCTCCCACAGTGTGATGACTGCAGTTTTTATCACACTAAAACAGGCCTCATAGTGCAGTGATTTTTTACAAGTTGATTTAGCTGGATCATCTCTGAATCTATAACATGATGTGTTATTAGCCATAGTCAGCATTACCATGCTTAACCCTGCCTTTTCCCAGACTGAGAGGTCATGTCTACCTTATGTTCTTGCATGAAGAATGGAGAATCTTGTTAGTGTCAGCAGTCTGTGCCAGCGATCTTTTCCATTACCTAGCTTTGCTGTCGGATAATGTAGATCACATAGTGTGCCCAGTGCTTCCCATCAGCACTTGTTCACCCTGTGTCTGTCTGCTTCTCTCGACTTTTGTCACCATTCTCTTTGTCTGTTGTCCAAACTCTTCCATTTCTGTCTTTGTCTGTTGTCCATACTCTTCCATTTCTGTCTTTGTTGTCCATACTCTTCCATTTCGGTCTTTGTCTGTTGTCCATACTCTTCCATTTCGGTCTTTGTCTGTTTTACAGTTTGTCTGCCCTGCTCCTTCCCTATGCCTTACTTTCTCCCTGTGCATGCTTCTTGCTACTATCTCCATCTAACCTTTTTCTTAAAAAGTAGAAAATGGGCATTTTCCTTTAAAAATGTGGCATTTTCCCTCCCATACCCATCAGCTCTTCTTGTTATCTTTTCACATATGTATCTGCTTGGTCTTACCCCATTTCTGCCTTTCCTATTTTTCTCTTTCTTCCCTGTTTATATGATAAGCTGTATTGCCACTTTGCTGTGTTGGCTTTCTGTGGTCTGCTCACAGTGCCTGTGTTGCAGCTATGAGATGCTTTGTTTGGTCTGTGGGTACTCATACCATCAGACATGCCATCTCATTGTATTTCTTGTCAGTCATTTGAACTCCCATCGCATAGTCTATCTTTAGTAAAATTATGTCCTCCATTAATGTGACTGTGAGATTTACCATGCAGTTCTTTCATCGTCATGCTTTTGCTGTGCTGGACATTATTCAGAACTAATCATCTTCTGGCCACCATCATGCTAATCCAGTTTTATTATTTAGCGCATCCCTGTGGTATTACTGATCTTTTTGAATATCACCAGTTCCCAACCCCCTTGTTTTTCATTCTTGTGGGTTACCTGAATGTAGACAGTGGTTTTGCTCAGCACATCCTGTGCTGTAATAAAATAGGTAAATATATTTGCTGAATTAAGCCTTGTTACTGTCCGTTCACAATATTTTCCCCACAAAGTTTTTTCTGAAATGTTTGCACATGTAGCAACCCTCATTTTTCAGAAGAAGATCAAAATGCACTTGTAACCCAAAGGACATTGTGTTTCTACTGCATAACAAGTTGGTCCTTATATTTGTGAGGTATGCGGGAAATATATTGAAAAGTATACACATTCACACAACTAGTGTTATGTTACTTTTACTTTATTGTATCTGATTTGAACATGGATTTTGTCATATCACCTTGTTCTGTCCCACTCATGAGGATTTCAGTTTTGATACAAGTCAAAAAGCAATGCCTTTGCCTTGCATAATAAAGTTTTGCAATCACTTTAAAAAGTCACCATCATTTCACTTGAAAATATTTCTGCATGTGTTTCTGATAGTTTATTATGAAGTAACTGTGTGTTCACATTTTGGTGCAGTTGTACTGCATACTGATAAAATTTGGTCTGGTTAAACTGAAGCTGTTTAACACAACAGTTTTTATTCAGAGTTGTTAATGACATGCTTGTACTGTAGGGTTTGATTCTGTCAGCCTCCATTTACATAGTATGTGACTTTGAGTGAATCATTTAACCAGACTGTGCTCTGGGACAACTGGGAAACTGGGATAGGCTATTAAATGGCCTCCTTGACCACACAGTAACTGCCTATGAACAAAAAAAAAAATCGCAATATAGCATGACTTTGTACCTATCATTAATCAAATGCAAAACATATAATGTTTTTTTCTCTCAGAGAAGAGAGGAGTAAATAGATTTTGATACTTGATTTCATGGTGTGCGGTTATAAAACCAACATAAGCAAAACCTGAATCAGCCACAGTTATGAACAAGAATTCATTTTTGCCGTATTGCTTTTGATGTCAAATAGGGCGGCCGCGGTGGTGCAGCGGCTAGCGTTGCCACCTCACAGCAAGAGGTTCTCAGGTTCGATCCTCGGCTGGGGTCCCTTTTGTGCAGAGTCTGCATGTCCTCCCTGTGGTCACGTGGGTTTCCTCTGGGTTCTCCAGTTTCCTCCCACATCCCAAAGACACGCCCTAGGCATGAGTGCGTGCGTGTGTGTGCCTTCTCTGGAAGGTTGGGTGCCGGGCTGGCAACTCGGCACCATAAAACTTTACTGCCAGTCATGAGTGGACAGATGATCCGCTGTGGCGACCCCTAACCGGGAAAAGCTGAAAGAAGAAAAAGAAGAAGCTTCAGATGTCAAATCAAAACAATTACTGCCAGTTTTTTCACAGCCATTATGATTGGAACTTGTTTTCATCAACAGTTACTTTCAGATAACTTTTAGAATTTTGACCGTAACCTGCCCTTCCCCTAACTGAGGAATGTAGGGTTATAATGTCTTAATTCCACTTTTTCACTGTCTCATATTTCCTCATTTTACTGAGCATATATATTTATAGCCCTTCTTTGATGCAAGTCAGCAGTTTATACCGACAGGGTTATTTATTTGTATTTCCATCTTGTTTTGGAAATTGCTCTCGATTTTATTGGATCATACTGTAGCATTCCCTCTATAATACAAATGTGAAAAAAATAGGCCCTTAGTGAGTGCTAGCATGTCTGTTCACTCTAGAAGAAGTAAGTTTACTGCATCACATTATACAGCATATGCTAAGGTGTTAGCATATATATTACACAGCATTTCTTTACTGATTACTTTGACTAACAGTGATTTGTTGGCACCATATCACTTTCACAATAAGTGCCTTCTTGAGCCACAGTCTGCTTTTTGTAGAATTTGTAAAATTAATGTTTGTCATTTTGATCATTCTGCAGTAACCTTAGCTATATGGGTAATATCCTGCAAGGATATAACAGCTGTCCGGCTTCCAAAAATTCAGGGCACCTTCCACACTCCCAATGGTCAGTCAGCTCGAGCTGAGCTGACTAAAAAGACCAGTTTGGGCAACAAGCCCTTTAGGGATTTATTGCGCTCCTCTATGGGCTTTTGAAGATTGATAGTTCACTTGTGTCCTTTGCTGGGTGGATCAGGTCCCACTGTGGATAAAACTTGTACATTAAAAAATGTTGTTTTTTGTACTGTCCTCTTAAGAAAGTTATTTTAAGGTAGAATTTTATTTATTTACATTTGTTGACCGGGATAGTCCACTGGGCCAAGGTGAACCTATTTCCAATGGAGGCCTGGAGAGAAAAGCTCCATAGACATAGTACAAGTATTACACTGTGTATGTATGTGTGTATATATATATATATATATATATATATATATATATATATATATATATATATATATATATATATATATATATATATATGGGTTCATGTCAAACCAACGACATGTTAACATAACGAAAGTCACTACAGCGAAACGAAACCATCGACAGTTGAAAACATCGACAGTACATGTATACGAAAGTACAGTGCTACCATGGGTCCTGCAAGGGGGAAGTAAAGGATATGATATGATACTGTACCCATACTACTTCCCCCTTGCAGGACCCATGGTAGCACTGTACTTTCGTATACATGTACTGTCGATGTTTTCAACTGTCGATGGTTTTGTTTCGCTGTAGTGACTTTCGTTATGTTAGCATGTCGTTGGTTTGACATGAACCCATATATATATATATATATATATATATATATATATAGGTTTACCATTACAATTTCGCTGTGCAGTTGCACGGCTATGAAGTATTCGAACACTTCATATTTCGGCAGGTTACGTGAGCGAACGGTATTATTGCGAATGGACTGTGCATTCGCAGTTATAACGTTCGCTCATGTAAGGGGATTGTGGTACAGTGCGGTTAGGGAAATACATCCCTTTCCTCACTGTGGTGCGATCTTGGAGTTGGAATATTAAGTTAGGGGGGTGTGGGGGGTGCAGGGAGGCTTGCCCCCCTGCATATACGTGAGTTTAAGCTAGTTAGTTAGGGAGTTAAGGGAAGGGTGGGATTGCTGTTAAGTGTCAAAAATGTCGTGAGCAACATTTTCGACATTAACAGCTGTTTTCCGACTTTAGGAACGTTCGGAATTGTGTACTTTTGGCGAAACACTTCGCTGATAAGTACACTTTTTTTTATTTTCGAAATAATGATAGTAAACCATATATATATATATATATATATATATATATATATATATATATATATATATATATATATATATATATATATAGTATATGTGACAAACAATAAACATAAACTATAAGAATACATTACAAACGTGCAGCATAGTACAGATTCAATACAGGATTTTGTGTTTAATAGGACTGTCACTATACTTAACTGTACTTTTAAGTAGGAGCGCACTTTTTCCTGTCAGTTTTAAAGTTGTTTAAAGTAATTGAAAACCATTTTTCTGTGGAGAAATTGTGTTTATTTTACTTTTGGGTCTGACAAAGTGTTGTGAAGTACTTTTTACTGTGTTTTGTGTGAAACAATGACTTCTTAATACTTTAAATTTTTACTTACTCTTGCTGCTCATTGTCTCCAGAAAAGAGGCCCCATTTTTGGCTTGACCATGGAATTAACTCCTGGTTCCACAGTCAGTGCTTGTTCCAGCCACAAAAAAAAAAAAGCCTTTGCCACCACAGCAGGCTAGGAATTTGCCTCAGCCGCAAGTAAGTGACTCCTATGTGGACGTAGCTTGTTCCTCAGGCAATTCTTTTTTTTTTTTTTTTTTTACTCAGGATCTATCCAATGTAGCACCTATAGCCACTATGGGCCTAGGGTTAACCACATCCTCTGCAGCTATTGGAGACCACACAGAGGGCAAGGGAAAGCCAGCTTTGTCAGTCTTGGGAGAGAGAACAGGGCAGGCTTCCCTCTTTGGTCAGAATGTTGTGCCCATCCATAGGGGAGCTGCAGTCACCATTAATAAGACTGTTGGTCCCATTATTTCTGTCAAAAAGAAACAGAAAACTGAACATATATCTATTCCTCCTCAAATGTCCTTAAGAGTAGTTTATTGGGTCTGACTCAGGGTTTTAGTCAGGCTATTGATCTTTATTATAAGGTGGTTTCTGGTAAAAGAAAGAGGGATACCTATTTTCCTGAAGAGATTGTTGTTGTTTTTCTTTCGGCTTTTCCTGGTTAGGGGTCGCCATAGCGGAACTCCGGTCCGCTAATGATTGGCAGTCGATTTTTATGGTGCCGAGGTGCCAGCCCGACGCCCAACCTTCAACGAAGGCACACCCATTCACGCATGTCTTTCAAATGCCATTCAACCATGGGGAGGACATGCAGACTCCACACAGAAGGCATTCCAGACGAGAATCGAACTGGAGAACCTCTTGCTGTGAGGCGAGAACGCTACCGCTGCACCACCCCGGCTTCTATTTTTCCAAGATTCTAAATCTGAATAGGAAGATGAAGAGAAAAAACATTTTTTTCCTCAGTTTTCTTACTCAGAGTCAGATAAGTGCTTTGTTTCTTATTCTTCCCGTGGGTTTTCTCTTTCTCTGAGACTATTTCCAGAATGTGCCAGTGTTCTCAGTCCCTCAAAAACTGCTATAAACTGTTGCAGAAGAAATTTCCAGAAAGTTACCTATTTCTCCAGTTCTGTCAGCTTTGAGAGATGTGTGCATCACTGCCTTGTGTAATTTTTCTGATAGTCAGTCTTCTGTCCCTAAAAAGGCAGGTAAAATGTGTAAAGATACTCAGTCGTTTAAATTTTTAGGCACTGTTCCCAAACCTGATCCAGCAGCTTTAGCTTTAGTTAATTCTACTACTGCTAAACATTTAGCTAATTCCAATCTTTCTCCTGACAAGATGAGAAAATGTTTAAGTTTGGTAAAAGTTTTGGCTTCTTCAGCTTTGATTTTCAGAAGTTTGAATGGTCAGGCTGATATGGAAAAGTTTATTCTGAGTAACTGTGAAAGTATGAGGAATGTTTTGTCTGCAGTTTCTTCTTTTGAGGAAAGATCAGCTTTAAATAATTTAATTTCTTCCATTGTACAAGTCACAACTCATTGTTTGTTTGTTTGTATGACTCATTTGATAACGTCTTCCAGGGCTATGGCCACTGGTATTGTTTTGAGGAACTTTGCCTGGCTGTGTTCTCAGAACCTACCACATGATATGAAAAATGAGATTTTAAATTCTCCTTTGTACAGAGATTTAGTTTTTGGTTCCCCTACTCCAGAATTTATCAAAACATATAAAAGGGGTAAGTTGATAACAGGATTTTCACCCTTCCTTTTTCAAATTGTCTTACCCCTTATCCAGTTTTGGTAAAAAAACAAAACAGACAGTTTAATGGATGTGTTTAATGCCAAAAAAGAAGATCCTTGGTCAGTAACCTTTATCTACAATCAAGCAAGTGTGTTCATTGACTTTCATCCACGGACAGCTTGAGTTCAAACCCAGTCATTATTGCCACTTTACTGAGAGTGTGTGTGCGTGTGTGTGTGTGTGTGTGTGTGTGTGTGTGTGTGTGTGTGTGTGTGTGTGTGTGTGTGTGTATATATATATATATATATATATATGTATATATAATCTTAGATGTTTAGTTGTAATCAGCACATTGCAGGTTCCCCCTGTTCCCCACTAGTCTTCCATGCATTCCCCCAGTGCCCTCCTCTGTTTCCCCCCTTAATAGTTGATTTTCTGAGGTGACACTTTTTTTTCTCATTTTAGTTGGAGGGGGTGTTGCAACCCAACAGCCAGTACTATGAGCCACCATGATCTCCAGTTATAGCGCATTGCAGGCTACAGGGTGTCCACATTTTTCCATATTTTAGACAACTTGTTTATCTTTGCCTAATGTTTCTCAAAGTGTCAGGAATCTCTCAGGGGTGAGAAATGTCTTACACACGCTGGGATTTCAAGAGAACATTCAAATTTTTTTTTTTGATTCCTTCACACAGGATTGTGTTCTGGGGTGTCAGCTAGAAACCTCATTTCAAAGAGTTTTTCTTCCTCAGGAAAAAAATAGATCTATATCTAGATCTATTTCTAAGGTTTTCCACTCAAACTTCAGTCACTGAGAGAGAATACCTCAGGATTTTGGGCGTCATGGTATTTATGATTCTCATGATACCACTGGCAAGACTCTACATGAGAAAGGTACAATGCTATCTGAAGTCTCTTTGGTCCTCAGCACCCACATCTTTTATCTTTTCAAATCCCAGTGCTGTTTTTTTTTGTCAGACGAGAAATCACTTGGTGAAGATAGCAAATATCCCTAAATAAAGATGTCCCATTCTCCCTCTCTGCTCCAAAGCATTGTCACCACAGATGCCTTCAATTTTTTGGGGAGCAGTTTCAGAATTGATAAAAGAGCAAAGTGTGTGGGACACAAAGAACAGATGCAAACATGTTAATATAAAAGAGATTCTTGCCCTAATAAAGGCACTCAACTTTCTGAATCTTCTTTGCTCCTGAGGACCTCTTCAAGTTGTTAAAGATAATACCACAGTCATGTGATACATCAACAAGCAATGAAGTCATACTCCATTTACAGACTAGCCATATTTTCCTGGGATATAGCTTCAGAGTACATTCTCACTCAACAGGCATTCTACCTTCTGCCAAAATGAAACTGTGTGGCAAATAAGCTGAGCAGGACAAGGAAAGACCATCATGACTGGAAACTAGATTAGGGGTCTTCCAAGATCTGTAGAGAGGTCTTTGTGCAGACCTATTTGCCTCTTGTCTGAGCAATCAGCTGGCAAGATTCTGCTCCAGGATTCCAGGCAGGAAAGCCTGGAAGACAGATGACTTTTTCTTTCCTTGGACAGGGATTTTCCTGAATGCTTTTCCGCCCTTTCTACTGATATCCAGGGTACTTCTGAAGTTTCAGAAGTAATCCCCAAAGATAATTGTAGTGACATTTTCTAGCCCAGGCAGAAGTGGTTCTCCCTTCTTTTGGAAATGTCTGCGGGCGATTACCACAAGCTTCCTCACAGAATGGCTCTATTCATACAAGATCATGGATGTTTGATACACCCTGACCCCAATCAACTTCAGCTGACTGCCTGCATGAAAGGGTCTTAATTCCCTTTAGGCACCTGTTTACTGAGGATGTTCAACAGGTACTAATGGAGACAAGCAAGCCTGCTACTAAAAATCCATATATTAGTAAATGGAAAAAGTTTTCTAGCTGGTGCCAGCAACATAACCAGCACCCATTTAGGGCCATTTATTCTTTTACAATATTTGTGTGAATTACTTTCCTATGGCCTTTCTTACTCCTCCATCAAGGTTAATTTATTAGCCATTTCAACATGTCTCCCTATGGATGATCGTCCTTTAATGCAGTTTCATGTCAAACTGATTCTGAAAGGGGTTTTGCATAAGGTGCCACAAAGACAAATGTTAGCACCTTCTTGGGATCTTATTTTTATGATAAAGAAGTTAATACTTGACCATTTTAACTAGCTGTGCTGGCAGACATTAGGTTCTTGACATGGAAAACTGTTTTACTCATTGCTCTATCCTCTGCAAGAGAAGTGTCTGAGTTGCATTTTCTTATCATGAGTCAACCGGCTTATTTTCCTTAGAGACATGGTTCCTTTGAGAACTAATGCTTCCTTTTTGCCTAAAGTTGTATTTGAGTTTGCTTTAAGCCAAATGATCCATCTCCCAGTTTTCCTTCCTGAACCTAAAAGTGAAGGAGAAAAGAAACTTCATATACCTTAGATGCTCACAGACAACTAGGGTACTATCTTGGCAGAACTAAATCTTTCAGATCGTCAAATCAGTTCATTTCTTGTGAAGGTAAGAAGGAACAACTTGTGTCAAAACAGACTTATTTTAAAATGTTTGTCTAAGGCTGTTACCTTTTGTCATATTCACCACAGTAAAGCTATTCCAGGCAGGGACAAGACCCACTCTACTAGGGCCCTGGCTTCATCTATGAATTTTTTGGAAAGGGTTGGATTCTAGAAGCATTCCAGAAGCAACTTGGTCCCTCTCTATGTGCATTTACAAGGTATTACAAGCTTGATTCATTTTCTAGGTGTAGATCAAGTTTTGCTAGAACCATTCTCCTGTGGCTCCTAGACCCTTCCCCTTCCACCACCCAAATATAGTACTCTAGGGTAATTTACCCACATAGCTAAGGCTACTGCAGCAGTGATCAGTATGACAAACATAGTAGAGTTGTGTAAGTAAACCTACAGTAACAGTAGATCTTCAGTTGATCAGTGTTACGGTAGCTTCTTACTCCCTCCACCCCACTTCTTTCTTGGTGTGTTGTTCTCAGTTCCTACCCCTTCTGGTCAGGAAGTCTTTGTTTGTACTACTGCACCAGTCTCGGCACCTACTCTGATCTGACCTATCTGACCTATCACTTTGGAGCCCTTGGTTCTTAAGATTTTAGTAATGTTGGTTCCAAGGCGATCTCTGCGTGTACCGTCTCTGACAGTTTCAGAACCAGAGTAGCCTTGGCATTAGACAGCATGCCTCTGACCTCCACCTCAGGTGGACTGCCTTTGGGGCAGGGGTAGCTGCTTCTGCAGGATAGATGGTTCCTACCCCCTTGGATCTGCCCTCAGGATCCCAAGTGCCTCTGCACCTTGAGCCTCAGCATTCTACTCCACAGGCACAGCCAGCCCAAAGTCTTCAGGTTACCCAGCAGGATATTACTATCTCTTCCGATACTTCTCCGGAGCATCCCACCAAAGAAGTCCCTAGGAAGAGGAAGTGCAAGAGGAGGCACTTGGACTCCCTCAGGAGTCCAGAGGAGTGGTTGGTCTACTGATAACCCTTCCCCTGAGGAATCGGTATTCCTGGAGGCCTTTGGGTCTGGCCTGTCTACCTCCTGGGTAACCTTTCCCACCAATGAGCTCATTGACTTGATTTATAGGTGGACATGGAAGGAACCAGACACAGTTGAGCCAAGCCCCAAAATACCAGATTGGATTCTGACACCACCTATAGGAAGGGAGTTTTGGAGCAAGGGCATGCCGGTAGATGCTATGGTTGTGGCAACAGCGACCAAGAAGGAACTTGTGAAGCAGAGTTCCTTTGTCCATCTCCCTAACAGGGAGTCTGGGGCTTTGGACAGATTTGGGAAGCATGTGTATTTTTCAGAAATCTTTATCCTCAGATTGCTGAACTACTTGACACTCTTTACAAGACTACAGAGGGACTTGGTAAAGGAACTATTAGAATCCTTTACAAGACTACAGAAGCACTTGATTAAGGAACTATCAAAATCCCTTTCTGCGACCACTACTGCTGAGACTCAGGCTTCTGTGGTCTGACAGTTGGCGATCCTACCATCCATTTCTGATTCTTCCACGAGGCTGATCTCTTATGCAGCTGAAGGAACCTCAAGGGTGGTGGGTTCAGACATGCCTGGATGCACTTTTGTGACTTTATGGAGCCTTTCAAGTCTTCTTTCATTAATTCTCCTTTTGATGGAATCTCCTTATTTGGCCCCAAAGTGAAGGACACACTCTCCAGGTGCAAACAGGATGGAAAGACCCCCTCTGCAGTGGGAGTAGGTTTTTCGACCCCTCAAAGTACCTTCTCCAGGAACCAAGAAGGAAGAAAAATGTGAATCTGATCCGATCCTTGGATCCAACACGGCTGCATTCTACTAGACTTCCTATCCAAACCTCATGCTCCTCCCTTTACCCATAATTCACTAGTGCATCCCCGAGTCCTCAGATCTCGTTTGCCACCATCAAAGACAGATGGAAGATCCAGCCTATTGTGGTGATATGCCTTGATAGTGATTTCGCTTTTAACTTTGGTTATATTTTTTCTTTATCTTAGATCTTGTAGAGTTAGTGTTAGATAGTGTAGCTCCTCCCTTGGGGACTAGTTTCTAAACTTAGCATCCATCTCCTTCTCCGATATTGACCCTCTGCTTCAGAGCCCAAGGATCCTAGATCCCTGAGAGGTATGTCGTTGGATCCAAAGAAACGTCTTCCTTTGGATCCGACAGTGACCCTGACCAGCTCGGCTGTCTAGTCTTCAGATCAGAGTGGGTCTCTGATCTGAGAGGTCTATGCTGGGTCCAAGGGGCAGGGTTCAGAGCCTATTTTTTGGAGCCTTCCCTTCCTCTGGGTGCCACGGCCTTAGACAGCTTGGGGCTGATTCTCTCCAGGTGGTGTTAATGCGGGGATGACCATGGCTTCTCTTACTTGACTGTCTTGACTTCGAGGAGGGGAGAGGGTTTTTTTGGGTCCGTCTCCTTTCTGTGTTGTAAAAAGGGTTTTCTCTGCAGCCAGGGAGCCATCCTGTTGCATCTTTACTCCTACCTTGCACCCATCATCTGCTTTGAGCTTGGAGCCCGTCAGTTTTGCCCCATCAGGTCAGCCAGTTCCAAAAGGTCTCCATTCACACTTCCCACAGGGACATCCTTCCTTTCCGATACCTCCCCAGACCAATCCCACTGAAGAGGTCCCTCGGCAAAGGGCGTGTAAAAAGGGGCACATAGACTCTCCCATGGAGTCTCTCACAGAGGACACAGATTTCGTGGAAGGTGAAGGATGCCCTTGATCACCACCCAAAGATGTATCTTTCAGGGGCATTATGGAAACCCTTAAACAAAGAGGTGATTGCTCTTCCCAAAATCCCTCACCTGAGGAGACTGTGTTCTTGGAGGCTTTCAAGGCTGGCCCATCTACATCCGAAGTGACCTCCAGAGGATGAGCTAATCGATCTTGTCTGCCACAGGGCATGGAAGGCGAGGGACACTGTTGAACCAATTTCCAAGCATCCAGATAAAATCCTATCCCCTGCAGCTGACCAATATTGGAGTAAGGGAATTGCATTGGCTGCCATGGTTGTGGCAGCAGCTACAAAAAAAAGCTAGCACAGCAGATCTCCAATGTCCATCCTCTGAGCAAGGAGTCCTGAGTGATGGACAGATTCGGGAAGCGTGTTTACACCTCAGCCACTTTCACACAGAGGTGGTTGAATTTTATGATTACTTCACCTCTTTACAGAGAGATTTGATTAAAGAACTTTCAAGCTCTCTCACTGAGTTCATGTCGGCGGAGGATCTTAAAATAGTTTCTCCGCAACTGGCCACTCTATCATCAGTAACTAATTCAACAATGAGGTTAATTTCCCATACAGTGGAAGGCACCACTTGAGCAGCCAGTTCAGGCATAGCCATACGGTGTCATGCCTGGATGAGGCTTTGTGATTTTGTAGAACCTTTTAAGATGACTTTTATTAATGCCCCTTTCAATTGCTCTTCCTTATTTGGTCCATCAGTCAAGGAAACGCTTACCCACAGTAAGCAGAATGGAAAGACCCTGTATGCTGTTGGAATCAAGTTTTCTTCCTCTTAGCCCATCTTCTCCAGGAACCAATGAAGTGGTAAGAAAATGTGGTTCCACAAATCTCAGGTATCTTTTCAGGACTCATGGGGAGATTCTTCTTCTGGAGGCAGAGGAGGAGGTTTCAATGGCAGGCATCACCCTGCAGGCAGGGGGGTGCAGAACCAGGGCTTTAGGGATTCATTTCTTGACAAACCCCGTCAGCGCTCCTGATGTGCTGCCTGGCTACTCTTCTTTGCACCCAGAAAACTGGACAAATATCACAACAAGCTACAGGGTGCTAAACATCATATCCAAAGGATATTACATTCCTTTTTCCCTTCTTCCTACAAAACCATACAAAAAACTCCCTGATGTTCCACCCAGTCAAAGGGAGTTAGCAGCCAAAGAAGTCCAAAAGCTGCTTATGAAAAGAGTCATCCAGAAGTTCGCAACCTAATAAATTGGATTTGGAACTTACTCCCACTTCTTTTTGGTGCCAGGAAAAACTGGGGACTTCAGACCAGTCCTGGATCTAAGCAGACTGAATCAGTATGTAAAGAAGTCTAAGTTCAGAATGGTTATGGTACAGTCCATACTGCCACTTCTGTGCAAGGATGATTGGATGTGCTCCATAGATTTCTAGGACGTGTACTATCATATAAAGATTCACAGAGACTCCAGGAATTTTCTGCACTTCAGGCTGGGGAGCCAGTTGCTATCAATTCAGACCTCTGCCCTTTGGGCTTACCACAGCCTCCAGGTGTTCACCAAGTGCATGGCAGTGGTTGCAGCTCACTTGGGACTCAAGGGATTCCAGCTGTTTGTATATCTCAACAATTGGCTCCTAACTGCCCCCACCAGACATCAACTCCTTCAAGCCAAGAATTATCTGCTGCACATCTCCAACTTCTTAGGGATTTCTGTAAAGTTTGCAAAATTAAAGCTAACTCCAGTGCAAAACGGAATTTATTGGAACCCAACTGGATACCCAAAACGGAATTTATTGGAACCCAATTGGATACCCTACACATAGTGGTTTACCTTCTAAAGCACAGGATCACTCCTTTAAGAAGTTACGTACAGGACATGCTATGTCATCTTTTTCCCCCTGCGAGATTGGTGTTTCAGGTACTAGGATCCAAGTTGGCAGCAATAATTTTAGTAGCCTTGGCCAGGTTCTTCATGCAAATTCTACAGTGGACACTGGCAGTGCGATGGTCAGTCCTTTATCAGCCTCTCTGGATCCCAGTAAAACTCACACCAGTCTGCAAATGTCATATACATTGGTGGATTCAGTGCCAAGATCTACATTTAGGCAGACCTTTTTCTCTTCCTCTGCCCACAGCCACAGTGACCACGGATGCTTCCCAGCTAGGGTGGGGGGCTTTACAAGGGGAAGGAGGTCCAAGGCACATGGTCCCCTTTAGCGACCAAGTTGCATATCGACGTCCTAGAGATGAGAGCAGTCCTTCTGTTGTTGCAAGCCATTCAGGACGATTTCCCTCTAGGGACAATTGCTAGTCATACAGACATGTCAGTGGTCTGGTACATCAACAAGCAAGGAGGAACTCTTTCTTATCCATTGTGCATAGAGCCCATGAGGGTCTCGGAATGGGAGATCTCTTCAGACTGCTTTCAAGTCACAACTCGCATACCGGGGAAAGCAAGCATATTGGCAGATAGACTCAGCAGGTCCATTATGATTCCTCATGAGTGGTCTCTCAATCAATCAGTAGCGGACAAGATTTTCAGCCACTAGGGCCAGCCTTGCTGCAACCTGTTTGCCTCTCCCCTCAACAAGTGCAGCAAGTACTTTTCTCTAATCCCACTTCAGGGAGATAGTTTACGATTGGTCCTTGGGTCTTCCTTATGCTTATTCTCCTCTTCCCCTGATCCCGATATTTGTCAAGAAAGCAAGAAGGTTGAAGAGCTCAGTCACCCTCATTACCCCCTTTTGGCCTCGTCAAGTGTGGTTCCCTTTCCTGCGGTCTCATCTCAAATAGCCTCCTTGGTTTCTGGAGGCCATTCTGGATGTCCTGTCTCACCCGTCAGGACTTCAGCACCCAGTCTTCATGCTCTCAAACTGACTGCATGTTTTTTTCCAATTCCAGTGATCGTCAAACTGTCCAGGCTTGCCCCCCCTGTCTGTCGTATATTGGCATCTCAGAAATCCTCCACTGAAAACGTGTACAAAAGTAAGTGGAAACGATTTGCTATATGGGCTGGCAAAGAAAACATTGATCCCTTTTCAGCTTCTGTTCCAGAATATTACTCTTTCTTAGGCATCTCTTCAACCAGGGAGCTAGTTTTTCCATGATTAAGTTACAGTTAGTAGTGATATCCACTTTTCGTACAGGAAACCAACATGTTTCCATGTTTTCCAGTAAATTGTGTAAAGCTTTCATGAAAGTTTTTTTTCTCAGACCCCCCATAAAAGAACCATCTCCACCCTGGGACCTCACTATAGTGCTCCAAGGATTGACCCAGAAACATTTGAACTAGCAGGTACCTGTCATTCAAAATTTCTCTCCTGGAAAACTATTCTGTTAGTGGCGATTACATCAGTGAAAAGAATTTCTGAGTTACAGATATTGTCAGCGAACCTTCCTTATGTCATTTTCCACAAAGAGAGAGTATCCCTATATACCAGTCCTTCTTTCATGCCCAAGGTAGCCACTGAGTTTTATCTGAACCAGTTCATACAACTACCAGTATTCTTTCCCAGTTTCTCAAATAAAGGTGAATACATGCTACACCTTCTCGATGTTCACAGTTACATATTTATCTTCACAAAACAAAACAACATAGGAAATCTGATCAGCTTTTTGTGCCCTTCTCTTCTAATCACTTGGGACAGGCAGTTTCTAAGATCACTTTGACTAAGTGTATCACAGAGTGCATTTCTATGATATACCAAGAAAAAGGTTTAAATTTGCGTCACCCACCTAGAGCCCATTCAACCAGATCCATGTCACCTTCAGCTGCTTTTACTTCTAGATCTTCAGTTGAGGACATTTGTGCAGCAGCTACATGGTCTACAATACATGCCTTTGTCATCCATTATAAATTGGACATTATTTCCAGAAGCAGAGCTTCCTTCAGTTCAACAGTGCTCCACCATATTCTTCCATGCAGGCCACCCAGGAGTTATGTAGCTTGGGACTCTGACCCAGTGGCAAGGAAGAATGAAAAGGACAACATCAGATTTTAAAGTTATGTACTTACCATAACTAGGCATCTGTGTTGTCCATTTTCAGTCTTCCTGACCTCCCCCCACCCCCCTTCCAATGTTTCTGGAAGAATTCCTAGACAACTTGAGAACCCACAGGTTCGTGGTTTGAGCCTCTTCAGTTAATGAAGTTATTCTGTGGTTTTTGATACTTTTGGTGCATCACAATAGTAATATTTGTACATGAAAGGCAGCAAACTCGATCTGAGGACTTGGGGATGCACTAGGGGATTATGGGTAAAGGGAGGAGCATGACGCTTGGATCGGAAATCTAGTAGAATGCGGCGGAGTTGGATCCAAGGATCAGATCCGAGACCCAGTGGTGTGGAAGAATGAAAATGGACAGCGCAGATGCCAAGATGTGGTAAGTACATAGCTCTAAATTCAAGAAGTCCCAGGGTCTTTCTCAAGATCCATGTGGAGATGGTTCTTCCAGAGGGAAAGAGAGAGAGTAACTCAAATGGAAGATGCTGCCCATATGGCAGAGGAGGTCTGCAGAACCAGATTTCTTCTCTGACAGATCCTGCCAGTGCTCCCAAAAGGAGGCCCAGTTGTTCCCCTCTGGAGGCAACTGGGGGTTGTTTATCCCTGCACCAGACAGCCTGGCTAGACATCACAAAAGATATGTGGGTGCAGAGGATTATTTCCAGAGGTTATATAATTCTCTTTTCCCTTCCACTGTTATTCAAATTTCCCAATATTCCACCCAGTCAGGAGTCATCCATAAGGCCCCACCAGACCAGATAACATCCGGAACTTACTCAAGATTCTTTTTAGTGCCAAAGAAAACAGAGGACTGAAGACTGAGTTTGGCTCTCAGCAAGTTGAAAACTCAGTTCGACACACAAAGTTTTGGGTGGTCATGGTTCAGTCCATTCTCTCCTTTTTGTGCAAGGACGACTGGATATCTTTGACAGAACTTCAGGATACATACTATCACATAAAAATGAACAGACAATCCTGAAGGTATCTATGCTTTTGGCTGGGAGCCAGTCATTACCAATTCAGAGCACTGCCCTTTGGCCTCACTACAACCCACAGAATGTTCATCAAATATGTGGCAGTAGTAGCATCTCATTTGAGACTGCAGGGGTTCTGAGTGCCTCCCTACTTGGACAACTGGCTCATTACCACCCCGACCAGGCATCTGCTAATAAGAATGCAAGATCAGGCAGTCTAGACTTGCTGCCATCTGGGGATAACCATAAATTACAACAAATATCAGAACCATCTCAGACATTGGAATTAATAGGAGCAAATTTCAACTTGGTATCCATGACAGCGTGTCTTCCTCTCTCAAGTGCACAGAATATCAGATTCCAGGTGAAGAATGTTGTGTTGTCCTAAAAAAAAAAAAATTTTACACTTTTTCATTTATTGTAAATTTGTTCTTGATCATCCTCTTTTGCAAATATCCCAAATAATGGTATTATCTGTATATGTTTATAGCTTTTCTATATCTGTATATGTTTATAGCTTTTCTATATTATTATTGTATAATAATGTCTTTACCTGTCTGCTTGGAGCTTTTCTCCCCGGGCCTCTACTGAAAATGGACATGTATCCAGTTAGACTAGCCTGGTCAACAAATGTAAATAAATAAATAAAGAAGACAATTCACAACTCCCCAGTCTCTGCCCAATTGATCTTTCAAGCCTTGGGATCAATGTCTGCAGCTATAGTTTTAGTCCCACTAACAATATTTCATATGAGTATTCTTCAGTGGATGCTGGCAACTCAATGGTCCATTCTTCATCAGCATAAGTATTACCCAAGTATGCAAAAGATACCGTTGGTGGTGGAGCTGCTCAGATCAAGTACTACAAGGCTGTTCCATCGCTTTTCTTCAACTGAAGGCCATAGCGACCACAGATGCATCCCAGATCAGGTAGGTGGGGTATTTCCTGGGAAGGACAGTCCAAAGCACATGGTCCCCAGAAGAGGCCAATTTGCATATCAGTGTCCTGGAAATGAGAGCAGTGCTCTTAGTATTGCAAGCCTTCCAAGACAGTCCCCCTTTTGAGACAATTGCAGTTCAGGCAGACAGTACATTTGTGGTTTGGTACATCAACAAACAAGGAGGAACCAGATCTTACCCCTTGTGTTGAGAAGCTCTCAGAGTTTGGCAGTGGGCAATCTTATCCAACTGATTTCTGATAGCAATGCACATTCCATAGAAATCCAGCATGATAGCCAACAAGTGGAGCAGGTTCTTTCTACTACCTCACTATTGGTCTCTTAACAAAAACGTGGAGTAATTGATTTTTCATCTATGGGGCCAATCATGCTGCAGCCTATTTCCATCTCCTCTAAACAACAAGTGCAGCAGGGAGGTTCTTTGCCCTACCCCCCCCCACTCAGGGAGTCACCAAGAGATGCCCTCCTTCACGATTTGTCCCCAGTCTCTACTGTGCTTAACCCCCAGTTCCATTAATCCCCAGATTTCTGCAGAAAGCATACATGTTGAAGAGCAAAGTTATCCTCATTGCCCCTGATTGGCCTCAACAAATCTGGCTCCCCTTCCTTTGGCCTCATCTAATTTATCCTTCTTGGAGCCTGGATCCAATTCCAGGCCTTCTATCTCACCTGGATATCTCAAATCTATAACTGACCGCATGGCTTCTCCACTTCCATTAACAGCCATACAACATGCGCTGTCTTCCCCTGGTCATCATATACTTTTGTCTTTCCACAAAGGTTCTACAAGAAACCTTTATAGAAGTTGCGATGTCCCTCCTCTGGGCAGTAATCAAGGAGCCTTGATCCTCACCACTGACACCGATGAGGGACGTTCACGTGTAACAAAAATAAATACACACAGTATTTACAGATGCAGCACTCTGCACCAAACACTATTTCCCTTAAGAGCACATAGGGAGCACACTCAGTCTTGGGGCTGGGTTTCCCTTTCTCTCTCAGGGTCCCCAAATAAGACTCCCCACTGATGCAGCTGTAGAGTTAATCCTCAGCCGAGTGTTCCAAGGCAAGTCATCCACCACCCTCGCTGTGAAACAAGTGCTCTCTCCCTGTTCCAAGTAGCTCACACACACACACACACACACACACACACACACACACACACACACACACACACACACCTGGGAAAGGCTGGCACAGATTTACCAGTTATGTCCTGACTATAAAGTAGTTCCACCACCACCAGAGCTCTCCAAAGCCAGCTACTGTAAGGCTCTTACAAGGGCACTCAGTTATACTGAATGAAATTAAGACTAATACCAGTGTTAATGTTAACCAAACCGCAAGGCTTTCAGGAGAGGCCACAGTATCACCAAATAAAAATAAGTACTCTCAAAGGTTAAAATATTCTCTGAAAAAACAGCCACAATGAAAAGTTTAAATATCTTTAATAATAAATAATAAAAATACCTGAAACTACTACATATCTACTTACAATAAACACCAGAGTTTCAGCCACAGGAAATATTAAAAACACAGACAGATAGATTCACACAGTTAAAGAAAAACAGTACTTAACTAATCTCATTAAATGTTCCTGACTAATCTAAAAAATTACTATTCCATAGTTACTTAGTAAAGCAAGGCAAGATGAAGTGGGTGAGTGGTTTTCCTTCTTTGTCAGGTTTCAGAAACAGACTGCCCTGAGACTTCTGTCTCATCTAGTATTAAAACATCATCTCAGTGCTGGATTACAGAATGACATCACATACATCTGGTCATCTGACTCTGGTTCCCACATTACCCCTTTCCTAGAAACTGAACCAGAATCTGGCACCTGTGTGTCATAATACACACACACACACACACACAGCTTTGCTAAGATGTGTTAGAGCATCTGGAAGCTATAAAACCATTTAAAAACGTCCACTCTTCCAGGGTAGCAAGTAGTTCACCACTATGGAAAATACAGTAGGATTCCTAGTCCTGGTTTTCACAGACGTTTCATCTATGGCTGCAGTCAGAACTGTACGATACAAACCTCATAGTATATACCAGGTAATTTAATTTCAGACTGTTTTACAAAGTTAGCTGGACTGAGATTAACCTCTTCTCTTCCAGTATCCTCTGTTACAGTATATTCATTTCAACAGTTACAATACAGTCTGACATACATGTGTATTTCTTTTCTGCCCAGCAGGACCCCCTGTTGGTACATTTTTAACACAGGCAGCTTTACAAATACATTTTCAACACAACCACTTGTACAAATCAGTTTGATGTACAAATGACATATAATTCTTTACAAAACTCCAGCTAGCTATGCTGGCATATGTTACACATCCACTGCCCTACTTCTCCTGGCATAGCTCGCAATACACACACACACACACATATATATATATATATATATATATATATATATATATATATATATATATATATATATATCATCATCATCTTCTTTTGGCTGTTCCCATTAGGGGTCGCCACAGCGGATCATCTGTTTCCATTTCTTCCTGTCCTCTGCATCATGCTGTTTCACACCAACTGCCTGCATGTCCTCTCTCACCACATCCATAAACCTTATCTTAGGCCTTCCTCTTTTCCTCTTACCTGGCAGCTCCATCCTTAGTATCCTTTTCCCAATATACCCAGCATCCCTCCTCAGCACATGTCCAAACCAACGCAATCTCGCCTCTCTTGCTTTGTCTCCAAACTGTCCAACCTAAGCTGACCCTCTAATATACTGATTCCTAATCCTGTCCATCCTAGTCGCACCAAGTGCAAATCTTAACGTCTTTAATGCTGCCACATGCAGCTCTGACTCCTGCCTTTTCGTCAATGCCCCTGTCTCCAACCCATATAACATAGCTGGTCTCACTACCCTCTTGTAGACCTTCCCTTTCACTCTTACTGGTACCAGTCTGTCACAAATCACTCCTGACACTTTTCTCCACCCATTCCACCCTGCCTGTACTCTCTTTTTCACCTCTCTTCCACACTCACCATTACTCTGAACTGTTGATCCCAAGTACTTAAACTCATCCATCTTTACCAACTCTACTCCCTGCAACCTCACCTTTCCTCTACCCTCCCTCTCATTTACATACACATATTCTGTTTTAGCCCTGCTGACCTTCATTCCTCTCCTCTCTAAAGCATATCTTCACCTCTCCAGGGTCTCCTCAACCTGGTCCCTACTCTCACTATGTATCACAATGTCATCTGCAAACATCATAGTCCACGGGGCCTCCTGTCTAATCTCATCTGTCAACCTGTCCATCACCAGTGCAAATAAGAAAGGGCTCAGAGCTGTTCCTTGATGTAATCCCACCTCCACCTTAAACGTATGTGTCACTCCCACCGCAGTCCTCACCAATGTCACACTACCCTTGTACATATCCTGTATCACTCTTACATACTTCTCTGCCACTCCCGACTTCCTCATACAATACCACAACTCCTCGTTAGGCACCCTATCATATGCTTTCTCTAAGTCCACAAAGACACACTGCAACTCCTTCTGACCTTCTCAGTATTTCTCCAACAACACTCTCAGAGCAAATATTGCATCTGCAGTGCTCTTTCCTGGCATGAAACCATACTGCTGATCACTAATCATCACCTCCCTTCTTAACCTAGCTTCCACTACTCTTTCCCATAACTTCAAACTGTGACTGATCAATTTTATCCCTCTGTCGTTACTGCAGCTCTGAACATCACCCTTATTCTTAAAGATAGGTACCAAAACACTTTTTCTCCACTCCTCAGGCATCCTCTGAATTTCCAAAATTTCATTAAACAATCTGGTTAACAATTCCACTGCCATTTCTCCTAAGCACCTCCATGCTTCCACTGGTATGTCATCTGGGCCAACAGCCTTTCCATTCTTCTTCCTCTTCATATTACTTCCTCCTTGCTAATCTGCTTCACTTCCTGATTCACTATCCCCACATCATCAAACCTTCGCTCGCTGTCATTCTCTTCATTCATCAGCCCTTCAAAGCACTCTTTCTATCTACTCAACACACTCTCCTCACTTGTGAGTACGTTTCCCTCACTGTCCTTTATCACCCTTACCTGCTGCACATCTTTCCCAGCTCTGTCCCTCTGTCTAGCCAATCGGTACAAGTCCTTTTCTCCCTCTTTAGTGTCCAATCTCTCATACAACTCTCCATATGCCTTAGCCTTCGCCACCTCTCTCTTTGCCATGCGCCTCATCTCCTTATACTCATGTCTGCTTTCTTCATCTCTTTGACAATCCCACTTCTTCTTCGCCAGCCTCTTCCTCTGTATACTCTCCTGTACTTCCTCATTCCACCACCATGTCTCCTTGTCCTCCTTCCTCTGTCCATATGTCACATCAGGCACCTTCCTAGCAGTCTCCCTTACTAGCTCTGCTGTAGTTACCCAGCTATTTGGTAACTCTTCATTGCCTCCCAGTGCCTGTCTTAACTCTTCCCTGAACTCCACCTCACAATCACCCTTTTTTAACTTCCACCATTTAATCCTTGGCACTGCTTTCACACTCCTCCTCCTCTTCTTGATCACCAATGTCATCCTACAGACCACCATTCTATGCTGCTTAACTACACTTTCCCCAGTCACCACTTTACAGTCTCCAATCTCCTTCAGACTGGCCCTCCTACATAGGATATAATCCACCTGTGTGCATCTTCCTCCACTCTTGTACATCACCCTATGCTCCTCCCCTCTTCTTAAAATACGTATTCACCACAGCCATGTCCATCCTTTTCGCAAAATCCACAATCATCTGACCTTCTGCATTCCTCTGCTTAACACCATACCTACCCATCACTTCCTCATCCCCTCTGTTCACTTCACCAACATGCCTATTGTAGTCCACTCCAATCACTAGTCTCTCACCCTTGGGTACACTCACCACCACTTCATCCAACTCACTCCAAAATTTTTCTTTCTCGTCCATCGCACACCCAACTTGTGGAGTATATGCACTAACAACATTCATCATTACACCATCACTTTCAAGCTTCATAAACATCACTCTATCAGACACTCTCTTCACCTCCAAAACACTCTTGGCATACTGTTCCATTAGGATGACCCCTACCCCATTTCTTCTGCCATCTATACCATGATAGAACAATTTGAACCCACCTCCTATACACTTGGCCTTACTTCCCTTCCATCTGGTCTCTTGCACGCACAATATATCCAATATATCACAATATATATATATATATACTTCCTTCTCTCCATCATATCAGCTAGCTCTCTCCCTATACCAGTCATACTGCCAACATTCAAAGTTCCTACCCTCAGTACTACACTCCTATCCTTCCTCCTCTCTTTCTGCCTTCGGGCATGCCTTCCCCCTCCTCTTCTTCTTCATCATCACAGAAGTAAATGGAAAAGATTTGTTTTTTTAAGTGCAGCAGAAATGTATTGGCCCTCTTACACCACCAGTACGTAGTGTCCTTGAATTTTTGCAACAATTTTCAACAAAGGAGCCCGCTCCTCAGTTGTTAGGGTACAATTAGCTGCCATTTCTAATTTTCATTTTGGGATTGAAAACAGCTCTTTGACTTCATCTGAGCTTTGTAAAGCCTTTTTGAGAGGTACCCTTCTTTTGTGATCCCCTTATAAAGATCTAGCTCCACCATGGGATTTAAATTTTGTATTACAGTCCTTATGTCATTCTTTTAGCCATCAGAGTGCGAGTTAAAATTTTTGAACAGAAAACTATATTTTGGGTTGCCATCACTTCTGCTGTAAGACTGTCCAAACTTCAAGCACTGTCTTCAAAACCTCCTTACTTAATATTTCATAAGGATAGGTGGCTTCATGAACTAATCCTGGCTTCCTTCTTAAGGTAGTGTTAGAATTTGTCAGTTTTCTTTCCAAAGTTTACAAACAAGGATGAATATATGTTACATTTACTGGACGTTCACAAACAGTTGCATTTTTACTTACATAGAACTAAAAATTTTAGAAAAACAGATCAATTGTTTGTCTCCTTTGGGGATTCCAAATTGAACAAGCCAGTCAGAAAGGTAACCTTAGCCAGATGGCTTACCAATAGTATATCTTTTGTCTGTAACAAATCAGGCCTTTCTTTATCAAAAGCTTTGAGAGCCCATTCAACCTGGTCCATGGCAACATCATCTGCATTTTTATCCAGGGCTTTCATGAACGATGTATGTACAGCTGCTTCTTGGGCTAATCATCATACCTTTATTGCTCATTATGTATTGGATCTGGTTTTGAGGGAAAGAGCAACCTTCGGTTTAAGTGTTCTCAGGAATATCCTTCCTTGAGAGTCTCCCCGGGATTTCTCGGGTAGCTGGGTACTCAGTCCCAATGGTTGAGGAATGAATAAAAATTGAGAACATCAGATAAAGAAGATGTTATGTGATCCTATCTCGCCTACATTCTGACTGATGGGTTCGGAGCCGATCCATGCCAAAGAAGTCTCTTATTGGCTGAGCTTACTATATCCCAGGATGCACCACTACCAGTCCCCCAGATCTCGTTTGCCGCTAACTAGCAAAGACGTGGTCTCGAGCTGGCTGAGCTAAGTAGTGTCTTTTCACTAACTTTTTCTGTCAGAAATTTGCTAATTCTTTAACAAAAGCTGTTTCAACAGCTACTCTGTGCTGTGTGTGTGTTTTGAAAACTTTTGTAAGAAAATTTGTGTGTGATTGGTGTTTGTTCCGTACAGGCTCCCTTCATCCATAGGGCCTTTCCTGTTGGTTAATCCCTTTGAACCTTAGGGGTTCTTGGATTCCTGTATACTTTATTCACTGTTGTATGTCTTCAGTTGGCCTTTATTTTAATTGGCTATCATTGTAAACGGCAAAGTTAATCTTGTAGGGTCAGTCTTTCCCAACAAAGTTTTGTCTGTGAGAGAGTACTCAGTTTTCTTATAATGTCTCAGGCTCCTAGGCCTTGGGCTTCAAAAATGCACTAAATGTAGTTTTAAAATGTCTATCACGGATGACCACTCTCTGTGTGTATATCCAAACATTTGCAGGAGTCCTGCAGCGTGTGTCACGCTTTTTCCTCGAGGTCCTCCAACAGAGGAAAAATAAGCTTATTTTGAAAGACCTTATAAAACCCTCTTTTGAAGAAGCTTTACCTCTCCTTCTCCTGCTAAAAAGAGGCGTCGGCTCCGACCAGTGGACCTGACCGCCCAAAGACATAGGCAGGCTTCTCCCTTAGGAGCCAAGCCGACGGCTGCCCTCGGTCTGCCTCGATGCCTCTGGCTTCGGAGCCGATGGCTGGGGCATCGAGGCGGGTCACCTTCATCGGCTCCACTGGTCTCGAGCCGATGAAGGTTCCGCCAGACACTTCCTCCTCGCCAAGTCCTCCTCGGCACTGATGGAAACTAGTTTGGGTATTCCTTTCCCCAGCCCCTTGGGGCCGTTGGACTCGAACCCGTTCAGTATCCTCTAGGTCATCGAGGATGTCAGATTCGACATAGACAGGTTGCTCCAAAGACTGTTCCAGTCCCCAGTCTTTCAAAATTTGTTTCCAACCCCCAGCAATTGGAGCCATGCCGCAGCCCCATTGCCATTCCTCCTCCGACCCGCCCGGCTCCGCTTGGAGCAGTGTCTGTTAGAGCCGGGAGATCCTGGGGTCGGGCTCGACCTTTACTCAACCTGACCTTCCGGGTCCGAGTTTTTGTGCCTTGACTTCTTTCCCCCGGACCGATTGACGGACCCTATGCTGTGGGTTCCAGCCTCTCCTCTCTCGGTGCCCGGCTGCGGGACTTCCGTCTGCTATCATGGCTCGGGGACCGGACACTCCCAGGATTCTGGGGTCCGCTTTCAGAGCTATGAGTGCCTTGGCCAAGTCTTCTTGGCCATCTCTCCGGCTTTACCGCACCTTCCTGGGCGTGGAGACTGGGTCTTTGGCAGTTCCCTGTCCCTAGGCAGCGGAGCCCCGGGGCCTGAGGTTACCCCACTGGGGGTTCCCCTCCTGAGGGTTCTTGAGTTGTCTTCAGAGGAGCCCCAAGGAAGAGATCGTGCAAGAGGAAGCCCCGAGTCTCTTACATGGGACACTGATCTTGATGATGCGGAGGGCCTCGGATGATGTCTCATTACATTTTAGAGAGCGGCTGGATATCCAACCCCCTCTGCTGATGAGTCAGTGCTTCTCAAGGCCTTTGGGGCTCAGCCTCCGCCTCCGTGTCTCCGCCGAGCTCCGGATTTGGTTTGTCGGGCGTGGGAACATCCAGATACTGTGGAACCAGTGCCTTCTCGCCAACAAATTTTTGTCTTCCACCCGCCCCAGAAGGAGTTCTTGACAAAGGCAAAAGTGGCTGTAGATGCCATGGTGGTGGCATCTGCTACACAACAGGACGTGGCAGAGGCTCGTCCGTCCATCCTCCTAATAAGGAGTCTAGGAGCATGGACCGCACCCTGACTTCAGCGGCCTTTACACTAAGGTCCCTGAATTATTTGGCACATTTTACCAGGCTACAGAGGATCTGGTCAGGCTGTCAGATTCCCTCTCAGGTAACCTACCTGAGCAGCTAGCCCAGTCGGTTAGCTCTCAGTTGGCTATCCTTACCTCGATTTCTAACTTCCATGAGGCTCATTTCATATGCCCGAAGGCGGGGGCACAGGCGTGGCTACGGAGACAAGCCTGGCTCCGTTCATTTCGCGGAGGCCTTCAAGTCTTCCTTCACGACGCCCCTTTGATGGGTCCTCTTTGTTTGGACCTAAGGTTAAAGACACTCTTACCGCTGTGAGCAAGAGGAAAAACTTTATCTGCCGTGTTATTCCACTCCTTTCGGCCTTATCCCAAGGCTAAAGGAGGGGAAGATGTGGTTCCAAAAATCACGTAAGTTTTCCTCAACAGCAGGAAGATTCCCCTTCCAGAGGTAGAGGACGGGAAATTTTTCTGGGAGGCCGTCCCAGAGGCGGCAGAGGCCCGCAATCTGGACCCGCGAGTCCTTTCGTGGCTCTTCAGCCTCCCACACTTCATGAGGGATTGCCCGGCTGTGCTGCTCGAGCCAGTCGGTGCCGCTTTGCCAAGCACCTAAAAGGGAGGGGAGTCCATCACTCACATGGACATGGGATTATTGCCGGGCCGAGGTTACACACCATTCCTTACACACTCACCCCACCGCCCAAAAATCCCGGACCCAACACCCAGTCAAAGGGAAATTGCAGCGCAGAGCTGCCAAAGCTGCTAGAAAAGGAGTCATCCAACCAGTCCCCACAGACCAGATCGGATCCGAAATTACTCAAGGTTCTTTTAGTGCCAAAAGACAGGGACCTGAGACCAGTATTGGATCTCAGCAAACTAAACCAATCCATCATGAAATCCAAATTCGAATGGTCACTTTACAATCCATTCTCCCATTGTTGGAGAAGGATGTTTGGATGTGCTCCATAGATCTCAAGGATGCCTATTATCACATACCGACATCAGGCCCCAGGAGGTATCTGCGCTTCAGCCTGGGAGACGGTCATTTCCAATTTTGTGCACTGCCTTTGGTCTCACCACAGCCCCTGTTTGGCAGTAGTGACTGCTCACCTGAGGAGTCTTGGATTCCAAGTGTTTCCCTATCTGGACGACTGGCTCCTGACTGCCACCACCAGGCATCTACTAATGGACAACCTCAAAGCCACCATCTCCCTGGGTGCTACCCTGGGAATTACATTCAATTGGTCAAAGTCTGTCTTGCTGCCCTCTCAGCGCATAAGGTTCATAGGAGCAGAGATAGACTCAAAATTGATGCGTCTTTCTTCCTAAAGGATTCAAACTTTACAAGGTCAAGTTCAAGCCCTGCTTTCAAGATCCAAAGCCCCAGCCAGGATGGTCCTGCAACTTTTAGGTTCGATGTCTGCCACGGTTCTCCTAGTTCCACTGGCAAGATTGCACATGAGGATTCTTCAGTGGCTGTTATCGACTCAATGGTCCTTTCAGAATCTCCCCCTCAATCACCCCATTATGATTACAGAAACGTGCAAACGGGACCTCCGCTGGTGGCTTCAGCCATCCAATCTGAATCTGGGAAGACCTTTTGTTATCCCCCCTCCGGTGGCCACCCTGACGACGGATGCCTCCCAGACAGGGTGGGGGGGCATTGTCTGGGCAGGTTAGTTCAGGGTTCTTGGCTTCCAGACAAAACCTTTCTCCATATCAATGTATTGAAATGAGGGCTGTACTTCTGTCCCTACAGGCCTCCACAAGTTTCTCCCTCAGGGCATTATCGCTATCCACACAGACAACATGTCGGTGGTCTGGTATCTGAACAAACAAGGAGGGACCAGATCTTACCCTTTGCAGAGAGGCCATGAGGGTGTGGGAATGGGCTGTAGCTACCAACCGTTTCTTGGTAGCGACCCACATTCCAGGAAATCAATATATTGGCAGACAGATTAAGCAGGACGATTCTCTCTCCTCACAGTGGTCCCTGAACGAAACAGTAGCAGCTCAGGTTTTCAGAAGATGGGGGACTATTTGCAACACCACAAAAAAGTGCAAAGGTTCTTCTCCTTGACTCCATGTCAGGGGAGGCAGCTATGGATGCTCTGGTCCAACCTTGGCCAACAGGACTACTTTATGCCTTTGGTTCCACTTCTCCCAAAGTCATCCAGAAAGCTTCTCAATTGGGGTCCACAATGATACTAATTGCTCCGCACTGGCCTCGTCAGGTATGGTTTCCCTACCTGAAGAAACATGCTGTGGACGATCCTTGGTTTTGGATCTAACTCGGATCTGCTGATTCATCAGTCGGGACGACAACACCAGTCCCTTCACACTTTGAAATTGACAGCTTGGCTCCTCCACTTCCGACTTTAGTCAGAAATCACACCTTAGACCCGGAAGTTATTCACATTTTATCTTCGCCCACAAACCCACCACTAAGAAATTGTACCTCAGTAAGTGGAAGAGGTTTGCTATCTGGGCTCAACTCAGGGGCTTAGACCCTATCACTGCCCGATACCAGAGGTTTTGAAATTTTTAACATCCTTGTTTAATCAAGGATCTTCAGTCTCTACTATTAAAGTCCAACTAGCTATCTCTAAATTTCACGAATCCATGGATCCACCGTTGATGAGCAGCAGATTATGCAAAACTTTCATTAAAGGTGCTGGGCTGTTAAGACCCCAGTTTTTCATCCTGCCTCCGTGGATCTTGATTTGGTACTTCGTGCGTGCCTTAACATCTTCCCCTTTCAACTGGCTGCTACATGTGAGTTAAAATATCTGTCTTGGAAAACTGCCTTCTTAGTTGCAATTACCTCTGCAAGAAGAGTTTCAGAGCTTCAAGCCCTATCTATCAAACCACCGTACTTGATTTTTCACAAGGATAGAGTATCACTTAGGCCTAACCCATCTTTTGTCCCAAAGGTTTGTTCTAATCTCTGTCTCCAACAATCTCTAGAGCTACCAGTTTTCTTTCCAAAATTCTCCAACGAAGCGGAGTACACCCTCCATAAATTGGATGTTCACAGGCAATTGCATTTCTATTTAGACAGGACTCAGCAAATTCGAAAATCAGACCAGTTGTTTGTGTCCTTTTCAGATAATAAATTGGGTAAAACCATCACTAAAGCTACTATCTCCAAATGGATTAGAGATGGTATAACTCAGGCTTATTCCTCTTCAAATAAGCAACTTACAACATCTATCAAAGCTCACTCTACCAGAGCTATGGCTACTTCTATTGCCTTTCACTCCAAGCTCGCTATTTCTGAGATTTGTGCTACTTGGTCCAACCCGCACACTTTCATTTCCCACTATAAATTGGATGTGGCATCTAAAGGGCGAGCATCATTTGGTTCCACGGTACTCAGGAGTGTTTTCCAGTGAGCCACCCAGGATTCAGGTGCTAGGACGCTGTCCCATCAGTCAGAATGTAGGCGATAGATCACATAACATCTTTTAGTTATGTACTCACCATAACTTCAGATGTTTGGGATCCATCTCGCCACATTCCCACCCTCCTTCCCCTGCCTTGGAGATCAGAAGAGATTGAACGGTTTTGAGTTCTACTGTTTTTTATCTTGTTTCATCTGACGATGTTATATAAGCAGCATGTGTGTCTGTGTATGTATGGACAAACTAGATCTGGGGACTGGTAGTGGTGCATCCTGGGATATAGTAAGCTCAGCCAATAAGAGACTTTGCTCTTTGGCATAAGCGCCAGTCGAGCCGAGGATCGGCTCCGAACCCATCAGTCAGAATGTAGGCGAGATGGATCCCAAACATCTGAAGTTATGGTGAGTACATAACTAAAAGTTATGAGCTCACCATTATGTTCCATCTGTGTTGTTCATTTTCATTCTTCCTCAACATCCCTCCCACCAATCCCCTACCTTTGAACTAATGACTTCTGGAAGAAGAAGACCTTGGAAAGGAGCCACTGTTCCTTATGCTGTGTGCCAGATAATGGATTTTTCTGTATCATGTGGCTGATTGTTTCCCTTTATACTGTAAGCCAGCAAACAAGATCTGATTTATGTTAGAGGATAGAGCATTATGGGTAAGAGAGGAGCTGGAGAGTTTGTTAGTGGCCACGAGCTGAAAATAACAGCAAAGTCAGATCCAAACCCAATGGTTGAGGAATGAATGAAAATGGACAACACAGATGGAACATTATGGTGAGTACATAACTTCTTTTTTGTAAAGTGACAGGTAGTGGAGAAGAGGCTAGAGATGAGAAGAGTCTAACTGAGCCTTCCTAGATTTGGCGAAAACATGACAAAGTCCCAAGAAAGGTGATGTGAGCAGTCCTGTAATGGTTTGAAGTCCTGGAATCATTGGTGGCATTAGTACAGGTTGTGTGCAAGGACCCAATGACACAAGTATGAACAGATTACAAACTAATGTAGGGGTTCCTAATTGGAGTGAGGGTGCATTTGAGTTCAGCTGTGAGCCCACTTCTGTTCCTAACAAACAAGTCATAGGGTGCAGATAAAGAAGGCTATGCTGACAATATGACATTATAGGCTGACAGAACAGTAGCTTCAGCAAATGATAGGGTAATGGGATGCAAAGCTAAAGGCACATGGGATAAAAAGGAGTGCAGACAAGATGGTTGTCATGTTAGCAAGTGGGGGAAATCAGACGAAATTGAAAATCGAGGTACGAACTAAAATAGTGGAACCGTTTCAGGTATCTGGGAAGGGTGGTAGAGAAGAAGGGAAGTCTGAATGAGGAGGTCAAAGATAGAAAGGAGCTGTAGAAAACTGGTACAGAGTGTCAGGGATGTGTGACAGAAGAATGCCAAAGTAACTCAAAAGCAGGGTATACAAAACAGTGGTGCAAACAGTACATGTCCTTCCATTCACTGCTGCAGTATTCTTAACATATGGGATATAGTCCATAAGGCGACCCAACGTACGGCCAGTATGCCAAAGCCTTTAAGTTGTTGTAGGGTATGCCATATGTCACTGTTATGCTCCGCGTAGTGTAGGACATAAAAGGGACGTCCAGATGTACTCTACTCAGAACGTCTTTGCTACCAGCCTGAACACCATCCTTTGATTGTCGGTCTTATTGCCCAAGTCGTCATCGTGTTGTGCTGGTGTATCTTGGCTCAGATAAGTGTCTCATTAGGGTGCTTTTCCTTGTTTCTGGTTGCGTTCTCTATATTTGTGGTTAATGGCATCCAGAAGGGGAAAATGCAGTTGATGGAGACAAATTCCCCATAAGGATTGCCACGAGCAGTGTTTGTTTTGCTTGGGGGCTGCTCACAACCATACATCTTGCTGTATTTGGCATGCCTTTGTCCCTAAAATACTCAGAAATCACTTTTTACCCCTGAAAATGTATGTAGAGAGTCAGCATCTTAAACGGTTAGCTTTAGGGATCGATGGAAGGTGCATCTAGGACCGATGTACATCTGCCAACAAACAGGGAGGCCAAGACTGCTAGGCTGGATTCTTCAGCTGTGCCTCCCTTATCAGACATCTTTCTCGACGTTGATGAAGGCCAAGAGGTTTGCCTGGTTCCACAGTCAGAGTCCTCTGCTGTGTCTGGTTCAGAGACTGGTATGGATTCGGCTGCTCGCACATCCTCGGACGCCTTGCAAGCATCTTTCGCAGATGTCCAGTGGGACCCACGGCTTGTGATTATGGAAGGGCCTAGAGGTATTCCACAGATCTTAGTGAGGCAGGAAATGCCAACTATGATTGTAGAGTGCAGGCCTTTGTCTGGGCTTTCTACCTTTCATAAGGCAGATGTCCATTTAAAAAAGAAACGGAAAAAAAGCATACATCTCCTGCTCCCAAAGACCCTCAGAATGACTGGCAGAATTTTACTCAGGGCCTGTTTAAGGCCCTTATGGCTTTAAAACCACCTCAAGGGGTCTCTGTTCCAGCTACTGCTTGGTCATCTTCCCCTTCCAAAAGGGTTAGAGAGCAGGATTCCTCAGACATAGAGGTAGATTCTAATGAGAACTCCTTGGCCTACTCCACACAGATTCCTTCTCCTTTAGACTATGGCTCTGAGGAGGAGGAATCCACCAGCCCAGATTCTCCTGTTGAAGAGATTTCCTTTGGGGATACCATTGTAAAGAAGATGGAGTATTTCAAATGGGATTGCTGTCAGGTGTCTGATGTGCACAAGAGGTACTATGAGCTCCTTCATGTGGATTCCCCTAAACCCTCTGCTGTACTTCCTGTTTTGCCTGCCTTTTTAGATGCCTTTTCCTGTGCTTCACCAGCACCATATTCCCAACCCTCTGCACTTAAGAAACCTGATTGTTTCTGTAAGGTGCCAGAGGACTGCAGACATCTACACAAGTGCCCTTCTGCTGATCCCTCTGTAGTTTCTGTGTCTTCTGAAAAGCTTTCCAAGCAACTGACTTCCAGTAAGCTTCTTCCCTCTGATAAGGACAGTTGGACAATAGAAAGGCTGGGCAAGAAGGTTTACACTTCTGCCACCCTTGGCTTCAGAGCCATTAATTATCAGAATCACATGACCAAGTATGTATTGGCCCTGCTTTCTCAGACTTGCCATTTTTTAGCCGACCTTCCTTATTCTGAGGTTAAGACTTCTGCCTTGTCTCTGTTGAGGGCTTCCTCTCAAGTAACTAGACACCCCATTAAGTGCAATTATGATGCAGCAGATGCTTCTTCCAGAGCTGCAGTTTCTTTTTCTGTACTGAGGAGATATTTCTGGCTACGTCATCAACCTTTGCCTGATGACATTAAGACAAATCTGATGGATGCCCCTCTGGATAACAAGTGCTTGTTTGGTACTGCTGCTGCAGATTTGTTCAAGTCAGTGCAAGAAAAAGGTAAGGAACTGCAGGATCTGAAACATATTTTTGTTTCTCCTGTTTGTAAGTTTCAAAGGAATTATCGTTCTAAGTCAGTCTTTGTTCACAGGCAGTCTTGATCAATGCAAAAAAGTAAGAGAGGAGGTAAAAGAGTTCCTCAGCGTAAGCCCACTTAGAGTACTCTTGTTCAGAAGCAGCACTTTCCTGACAACACAGGGCCTGTCTGACTACCACACTATTCCCAGTCACATTCCCCTTTCTCTTCGTCTGTCTCTTTCTTTTCCTTTTTGGTCACACATTACCCAGGAATCCTGGGTCCTCTCCATCATTCACCTATGCTACTTCATGGTTTGGAAATTTCTTCCTCCCTTCATAGGCATTTCTCAACCTTCTCAAGACCAATTACATCTTTTTCCAGAGGTTATTCAGGAACTTCAGGCTCAAGGCACCATTCAAGAAGTCTATGCTTCCCAGAGAGAGAAGGGATTTTACTCCAGAATATTTCTGGTTCCAAGAAAAGAAGGCACTTGGAAACTCATTCTGGACCTCTCTCACCTAAAAGAAAGCCATATGAAACAAAGGATCATTTGTTGTTAAAGTCATAGTGGAGAACTGTAAAAAGGGGAAGAATTTAAGTATGACATGGATTGACTACAAAAAAGAATTTGATAGTATCCCACATTCATGGATAAAGAGTGCTTAAAATGTATAAGATACACTCTACACTGATTAACTACATTACAGTGACCATGCAATAGTGACAGACCACTTCCCAATTAAGCCATGGTAAAGGACAAATTATTATTCCAGGGATAAAAATTAAAAGGGGGATATTCCAGGGTGACTGTCACCACTTCTGTTCTGCCTTGCCCTTAATCCATTAAGCTTTCTACATAACAGTTTAGGTCATGGCTATAATTTGGTTCCTAGAAAACAACAAAGTGTAAAGACTTCTCATTTTCTCTTTGTCGATGATTTAAAACTGTGTATAGCTCATCAGATGAGGAATTGAAAGTACAACTGCAAGTTGTCAAAACTTTTTCAGATGATATAAGAATGACATTTGGTCTTAATAAATGTGCAAAAGCAACCTTTAAAGCAGGAAAACTGCAGCATCAGGAAAGCATCAGTTTGGGACAAGAATGTGATATAAAACAACTTGAGCAAAAGGGAGTGTTTAAATATTTAGGAATTGAAGGATCAACAATAAAACATGAAAAAATGCGAATAAAACTTAGTAAGAAGTACTTTAGAAGACTTAAATGAATCCTGAAAGTAGCATTGACATGTAGGAAGAAAATCCAAGCTATAAACCAATTTGCTCTTCCTTTCCTAGCTTATAGTTTTGGAGTGACTGACTGGCGCCAAAATGTGTTGGATAGATTAGACAGGCAAACAAGACTGATGTTTCATGTTCACCAAATGATTTATAAAAATCACTGTATAACAAGATTGTATATTACCCATTCTGAAGAAGGGATGGGCCTCCTTGAAATTGACATGTATACATCTGCAGTCGTGGGACTGCACACATATCTGCTTACCTCACAAGACCCAAATGTAGTGAAAGTTTTGAAAGATAAGGAGAATAAATGTAAGATGCCTTCTCTGATTAATCTAGCAGAAGCATATCCGCATCAAGCAGGAATGGAAATCAAACGAGTAGATAAATATCAGGCAGCAACTGAATGCACCAAAAAAAAGAAAGAAGATAAGGTGAAGGACCAGATGAGAAGGCAAGAAATGCGGAAAATGCATAAATATAGTTGCAGGTTTAGAAAACTTCCGGAAGAACCTCATGTTGATCAGGAATGAATGCAGAAATGGTTAAGGAGATGTGAATTCAAACCAAGAGATGAAAGGTTAATATTGGCTGCCCAAGATAGTGAGCTGCATATACGTTAGTTTACAAAGTCCATTGAATATGTGGGAGAAGCAGACAAATGTAGGTTTTGTAAAACAGACTTGGAAACATTTGCACACCGTGTTGCTGGTTGCAACATACTAATGGCAGAAGGACTGTATACTGAAAGGCATAATAATGTGCCAATACTATTGCACTGGGGATTGTGCAAACATTATGATACTGAAGTGGTTGAAAAACACTGGAAACATGAGCCACAAAGCATCCTAGAAAATGATGAAGTTTACATCACATGGGATCACCCATTACCAACAGTTCAAAAGACAGATGCTAGAAAACCTGATATAGTGGTCTAAGATAAGAAGACAAAAGTAGCATTGACCATTGAAATCTCCAGACCCAGTGACTATAGTGTGTTGCGTACAGAGAGACACAAAGTCATAAAATATCATGATTTGCAGGCAGAAATGAGGGCAATGTGGAAGAAAGATAGCCAGACAGTTCCAGTAGTAGTAGGAGCAATGGGTCTTATAAAAAAGAATCTACGGTCATATTTAGATATGTTACTAATACATGTAACTCTGTACGAATTGCAGAAGGAGTCATTACTGGGCACATTGCAGGTGCTGCAAAAAGCACTTATAGCTGACATCAAAGACTGAAACAATACTAATTTCATCAACTTTAATCGTATTTTGACTTAGGAATGGGGTCCATTGCCATCTTGGTATTAGAAACCCAAAAGATTTGGAGAAATTAAAGTAAAAGCAGTACAGTACAGTACCTCTACTGTTGTTGTTGTGGTTCAGTATCATGAAGCATCATCTAAATTGTTCTTATTTGAGCTTTGCATTGTTGACAAACATGAAAATTTATTTATTAAATTTGTTAACCGGGTAGTGTCCGACTGGGCCAGGGGCCCATGTTCAGTGGAGACCCAGGGAGAAAACCTCCACAGTAGTACAGAACAACAATACAAGCATTAAAACAGGACAGGCAATAGTACAATACAATCAGTAGAAATACAGCCAGTAGTATAATACAAGCAATAGTACAGTGCAACTACAGGGGGTCTTTTATATGCTAAAACAAATTAATAGAGCAGAGGGTAGATAATCATCCTGGAGAGTGACAAGAGCAGAGCCAATGGCTAGTAAGATGTTCCTTTAGGAATGATTTGAACTGATTGTGGATAGGTTTTTTGCTATTGTCTCTGGAAGAGTGTTCCAAAGTTTGGCTATTTTATGTGAATAGAGGAAGTCCCCATGATAGTTGTGGAAGTTGGAAACTTTTAGTAAATGTTTGTTAGAAGATCTGAGAGCTCTAAGATTAGTACTGGGCTGGACTAAGTAGGAGATAGCAGGGCAGTCGCTGGATGATGGATTATTTTGTGGGCTAGGGCTAGTTCATTAAATGATAAAAGGAGAGTTCTAGCCATTTTAACTGTGGGAGAGCTGAACAGTGGTGAAATCTGTGTGGTTGATTAGTAGCATATTTAGCAATCTTATTGTAACATGATTCTAGGTTGTTGAGGTCTGATTTTCAAAGGTTTGTCTATATGAAAGAACCATACAGGAGGGTGGATAGCAGATGGTGAGTGAGCAGTGGCTAGCCTGGTATTGGGATTTAGGAATGGTTTGGCCCTGTATAGGGTGCATAGTTTGATGTGGACTTTTTTGATAGTTTGAGCAGTATGTATATCGAATTTAAGTTTATCATCTATGGTAACACCTAGAAGTTTAGTGTGGTTTATGGGGGCTATCATGGTTCCATTTGCAGAGAAGATTGAGAGCGAGAGCTGGGAAGGTTTGTTTTTTTTGTTACTGAAAACTATAATTTTGGTTTTGTTGGGATTTAAGATGAGTTGGTGTTGAGAGAGGTATGTTTCTATGTCCTGAAGAGATAATTGCATTTTTAGTTGGAGTTCCTGGGGTGAAGAGGCAGAGCAGATAAGTGTAGCATCATCTGCATACTGTACTGTGGAGACTAGTTGAGTTGCTGAACTAAGGTTGTTTGTGAATATAATAAGGAGAAGAGGACCAAGTATAGAACCTTAGGGTACACCCACTGAGATGGGGAGTAGGGGGGGAAGAGAGTTTTCTCATTTTGTAGCTTGTTGCCGATTGGAAAGATAGCTATGGAGCCAGGTAATTGATGATGGACTGAGGTCATAGGAAGATAGTTTACTAAGGAGTAGCTGGTGGGATACAGTGTCAAAGCCCTTGGACATATCAAAAAAGGTGGAAGAAACAAGCTGGCCTTCATTCATGAGATGATGGATGGTGTTGGTGAAGGTTTGGAAGACAGTGCTGGTACTATGTTTAGGTCTAAAGCTGTACTGAGAACTGGAAAGGAGGTTACTAATGAATTGGCTATGGATGCATTTTTCTAAGATCTTTGTAAGGGGGGAAAGGATGGCTATGGGACGATAGTTGGATCTTTGGAGGGTCCACCTTTGTGGAAGGTTATAATGTGAAATATTTTCCATAGAAGTAGAACATATTGTTCTTTAATGAAGCAGTTAATCAAGATTGAAACAGGGAGAGCAATTGAAGGAGCGGCAGGTTTTAGGTATTCATTTGGGAATTTATCTGCAGCTGTGCAGCGAGGTTTAAGTTTGGTTAGGAACATCTTTACATAGCTAGTTTGTATGGGTGCGAAGGAGAAGGGTTGGTGATTATCTGGGGCAGGGGTGGGGACAGAAAGTGGCTGTGTTGGATGGTTGCCTAGTAGGGAGGTGACGGTGTTGATGAAGTGGAAGTTGATTTGAGTTGAAATATGATGTAGGTTGTTTGAAGTGACTGGGGAAGGGGTTGCGGTTTGACCAGGGTTGAGGAACTGGTTGTTGGATTCCCAGAATTTTTGGGGGTTATGTTGGTGTTTTTGCTGACAGGATAGGAAGTAAGTTTGTTTGTCTTTTTTGATCTGTTTCTTTGTTACAAAGTTTCTTAGTTGTTGATAAGTTGAGGTCAGTTTTTTTTTTGGATGCATGGTAAGCTAACCAGGCTTTATCTCTACACTTCATTAGTAGTTTGGTGTCTTTGGTTAGCCATGGGAGGGGTTTAGATTTAGTGCAAACTTTTCTCATGGGGGGGCAACATTATTAAGAATTGTAAGGAAGGTTTTATTGAGGTACTGAACAGCAGTGTCTAACTTTAGGTGTTTAAGTGGTGTCCAGTCATTGTTTCAGTAGGAGGTTAAAATTAGTGAAGAAGAAGTTATTCTTCGAAATGTATTTATTAAAGATGTTGCTTTGGGTATGCACATGTTTCCTGTAAAGAAAGGTTGGAGAGTGGTCGCTGAGGGTGTTAGGTAGGCAACCGGCTAGGTAACTTAGGTTCATTGGTTAAGATCCAGTCTAATGTTGACTGCTTGTTGGAGTGTTTGTCTATACTAGTTGAGCAAGTTATTGTTTGGGAGAAATTGAAGAGATTTACAAAGTTGGATGGGCTATTTGATGTGTAGATGTGCCAATCTAGGTTAAAATCACCAAGCACAATAGTTTCTTGAGTGAAACTGGTAGCTGCCCAGGAAAGTAGATTTTCTATGATTGGAAGGTTGTTGCCAGGAGGAAGATAGGTGGCAATGATATTTATTGCTTTGTTAGGGTTGATTTCAAGGTGTGTAGTCAGTAGAGTTGGGTAGGTCAGGAGGGGTGCAGGTTAGTTGCAAGACTTTGAGGGTGTCTTTAAACATAACAGCAACACCACCTCCTTGTTTCTTAACTCTTGTCTAGTCTTATGATGTTATAGCCTGTTGTGAGAATTTCATTGTCTTTAATGTGGAGCTTTAACCAGGTTTCAGTTATTACAGTTAAATCTGGTGAGTAGGTGGATAGGACAGTGTGGAATTCACTCATTTTATTTATGATGCTGCGGAGGTTGAGATTTAAAAGGAGCAGATCAGAGTTAGAGGCTTTATAAAAGGGGGAGGGTAGGGATGAGAATGTGTGATAGATTGGATACAGGTAGTAGGAGTGGGACCTGGGGAAGATAGTAGCTGCTGAGAGTTGATGTCATTGGGACCTGGGTTGGGATGGATGTCAGCTTGGAGTTTAATTTGTGTAATAGTGTAGTAGAAGAAGTCTAAGTTTGTTTAACAACTGTGATGTAACAGCAGGTCCTTCTTTTTGACTATGGGGAAATAGCTATCGTATACTAAGGATTGGTTGTCTCGGGCTTACAAACAGTGTGTGTATGTTGTGATTGAGATGCGAAGGGGTGCTGTTGCCATAATGCCAATTCATTATTTTCCATTTAATGTTTCTGTAGTCTGTAAGATACCTAGCAGTTAAATACCATCCGTTTTCAGAAAATGATGCTCTGTAATTTCTCTTTTATTTATAAAAACAACAAGGTGGTATCCGAGTGATGAATCCTCTGTTGCTCAAAATAAGAATAAATAAAATGAAATAAACAATGGGCAACGGATGGAACCAGGCAATAACCAAAGTCCACAACTCACAAACTGGGAGTTCCACAGATAAATCCACAGGAAGAACTCTAAACAGATGGCAGAAATTTTAAAAACTCCTTTAATGTAGTTGACAAGGTAAGCGCTTTCACTGTTTCAGCTTCATCAGACCAGATAACAACTACAAAAAACACAGCCTATTTAAATACATTCATACTAAATGCAACCAATGAAAACAGGCAATTAAATACTCAATAACCTATTTAAAGCAGAATGTCCCACAAATACATACAGAATACAAAGGGAATCAGACTCTGCAATGTATAAATGTGTAACAACCTACATAACTCCCTATATAACATAAATATTTATAAAAAATACATACATTAAAACTTAAAAGCAACTATACTGCAGAAATATATAAACATGCATATACGTCTACACAGAACACTCAAATGGGCCTATTACTTAACTAGCCTCCTTTTCTTCAGAATGGGCTTAATGGAGGCCCTCTCATTCAGTCCCTTACCCCGATCTGCATGGAGTAAAATGATCCATCGGGCCTCCCTGTATTCTGTATGCGTGTATATATCACCTCCCCTGACACTCAGGTGAATAGTCTCAATGACTCTGAAGCAAAAAGAGTGAGGCATATCAGACTCTAACACATGTTTAGACAAGGCATTATGCTGAGAGCCTTTCCTGATGTGGTATAAATGTTCTCTAATTCTGTCACGAAAAGTTCTGTTGGTTTTCCCAACGTAGAACGCGTGACATTGGGTACATTCAGCCAAATAAATCACATGTGCAGTTTTACAATCTGCAGAGGCATGAAACTTATAAACTCCTTATGTAAATCAGGGTGCATAAACGTGATAGAGGTATTGATAAACGTGCAAAAATTACAATTGCCACAAGGTTGAGTAAAACCAAAGGAAGAGGACATAAAACTAAGATTCTTATCATAACATAACATCCTCTTCAAATTCTTACAATTCCTAACTCTAAAAACAGGTTTATCTCCTACGATCCTACGTATGTCTTCATCCACCTGTAGAATGGACTAATGATGACAAATAACTTGGAAACTTCTCCACAATCACTAGTATAAAACAAGGGAACCTTCACTTCATGGATATTCGTCTCCTATCTATATTGTGATCAATAACAAGTCCAAAATAAGGGGCTGCTGTGGTCAATCTCAACTGACCTAAATCTGCCCACTGTAAATCTGTTTCATGGGGATCATATCCACGTGCCAACAGTTTACGTCTTAGGCCATCAACCTCTTGTAAAAACCTAATGTAGTAGGATTCAGTCTAGAAGCTCTGATCCTTTGGCCCCTGACTAAATTCCTGAAAATATAACCAGGGTGCATACTAGACCGAAATAGGGAGACATTCCTATGACAGGTCTTCCTATACACCCCTGTATTAACAATGCTCCCTGGTAATTTCTCAATATATAGATCTAAAAACTCAGCACGTGTATATGACCACGTAAAAGTGAATTTTAGACAATCAGTCAAGTTGTTCATCATCTCATGAAATATAGATAAACTCTCCACTGAACCTTTCCACAACAAAAACAAATCATCGACAGATCGTTGGTAAAACAAAACGTGTCTGAAAATCAATAATGGGAAATAAAATATCGTTCTCCCATTGTGCTAGAAACATATTGGCGTAGCTATTGGCACAAGAAGTGCCCATAGCTACGCCGTGTTTCTGAAGATACATGTCCCCACTATAAGTGAAAACATTGTTTTTAAGCACCAACTCTAAAAACAAACAAATCAAATAAGTCTGGGTTAAAGTATATTCACTATGTAGAAGAAGGTATTGATGTATAAACTCAATACCTAAATCATTAGGGATCATGGTAAACAAAGACTGGACATCAAAAGTAACCAATATGACATCCTCAATATCACTGACTAAAGAAAGGCACTGATAAAGGTCCAATAGGAACTGTTTAGAGTCCCTAAGGATCACAGGATTCAAATTCACTACACGTCTCAAAAATTTCTCTACATATAAAGAAAAGGGTTCCGTAACCCAACCAGCACCAGCTACTGTCAGTCTCATCGGTGGGTCAAGAGGGTTTTTATGAACTTTCGGAAGCCCTTGTATTAAGGGGACCAAGGAATCAGTAACCTTCAAAAAAGAAAACACACCTTCTGTAATGAGATGATTAAGAAAAACGTCAGATATACAACTATACACCCTAGATAAAACACTATGTTCATAATCTACTATAATCTTCTCATAAAAATCCTCATCACTCAACATAATATGCATGGAACGCTCATAATGAGATCTATCCATAATCACAATTAAACCACCTTTATCTGCAGAGCGTATAACTATATGGTCATTTGACTGTAGTGCTCGTAAAGCCTGTTCCTCATTAAAGGTTAAATTATTCCTTCGACACAAACGATTAGTACTACGTGTATCATAATAACTAAAAACATCATCTTCCGTCAGTTTTAAATAGGCCTCAGCCAAAGGATGGTTGGTAGGAACAAAGCTACTAGGTTTTTTAAAATCAAACAGTGGGTTCACACCTCCGTCTAAGGAAGAACAATTATTCAGATCCCCATTAAACAAATGTAGCATAACACTGTGACAAAACACACTCAAATCCATAACAGTATCTGGAAGTCTACTCTTACAAGTAGGGATAAAACTAAGGCCTTTATTTAACACACTAGACTCAAAAGGGGTTAATTCAACAGTAGAGATATTAGAAATTAATGAAGCATGTTCTGTGTAGACGTATATGCACGTTTATATATTTCTGCAGTATAGTTGCTTTTAAGTTTTGACGTATGTATTTTTATAAATATTTATATTATATAGGGCATTATGTAGTTTGTTATACATTTATACATTGCAGAGTCTGATTCCCTTTGTATTCTGTATGTATTTGTGGGACATTCTGCTTTAAATAGGTTATTGAGTATTTAATTGCCTGTTTTTGATTGGTTGCATTTAGTATGAATGTATTTAAATAGGCTGTGTTTTTTGTAGCTGTTATCTGGTCTGATAAAGCTGAAATAGTGAAAGTGCTTACCCTGTCGACTACATTAAAGGAGTTTTTAAAATTTCTGCCATCTGTTTTGAGTTCTTCCTGTGGAACTCCCAGTTTGTGAGTTGTGGACTTTGGACCTTGGTTATTGCCTGGTTCCATCCGTTGCCCACTGTTTATTTCATTTTATTTATTCTTATTTTGAGCAACGGAGGATTCAGCACTCGGATACCACCTTGTTGGTTTTTATTTTTGGTATTTTTCTATTTTTATTGTTGGTGGTTATCCGAGGGGACATGGCATCAGAAAATTCCTGTATTGAATTGGACTATAATCCTGTTAATAAAACTAATGGTCATTCAAAAGGAGCCGTAGCTCCGTTTTCTGATTGATTCTCTTTGTATTTGCAAAGAGAACGGAGTTGTTTGTGGCAACTTGACATTCCGGCGACTGGTGATGATGCGTTGAATGAAACCGGGGACTTGGAAGTCCTCCAGCATACCATGGAAAGTATTGAACGTGATTTTTTGAAGCTAAAGCGGATGCAAGCGCAGTGTTTACATTTTGAACTCTGCTTAGAGAAAAAAGTTGTACCCAGAGGCCTACGCATATTAAATATGCCGATGCAGGGGGCACAGCATCCTGATTTATTGATACGATGGCAGAAACTCAATTTAGAGGTAAGTGCTAGTTATATGTGCCTTTTAAATGATTATTTCTTGCCAGAAGAAGAAAAGTTAAGGGAATCTCTACGTGAAAGACAGGAAACACTCTTAAAAGACTATAGAGTGGATGTTCTTAATCCACTCTTTGAGAGCCTTTTGGATAGTGTTGCAGTGCTTGAACATAAACTGATTTACCAAAAGAAAACCAAGCTGCTACGTGACATTAATGATTTTAAGGCCGGCCATGTCTTTTTGTGGCCACGTACAGGACAGAGTGCTACGGGACATGTGAACACCAATGGTTCAACTTCAGTGATTAATTCTGCTGATTCTGAACAACGGCTGTTAGAACCTATTGGTTCGGCCGTTGATAATACACATGGAGTTGTGACTTTAAATGATAATGTAAATAGTAGCTGTATTGGGGTTGATATGCTTAATAGTTCTGTTATATCCAGTGACAATCAAACACATAAATTGAATAGTGTTGTTAAAAATGGTTGCCATTTACCATCTCAAGGACCTAGGAATGTTAATGCTGATGTTCAGTCTTTTCCAACACCTAGGGTGGATGGAACTTGTTTAGACAAGTCTTCATCACATAATTTATATCCTAATGTTATTGTTGATCGTCCAGGTAGCACTGGCGACACAGAGAGGGTAGTTAGACCTAAGTGGCGAGGTACTGTTTTAACAGATGCTGAACCCCTTAATGCCCTCAGAGATGGGAATTTGGGTGACCTCCCTTTTCCTCTACCTGTCCGGTCTGAAAGAGGAGACCAGGTCGGCGAGCAGAGGACGCCAGAAATGCAAACTTTCTGGCGAACAGAATCAGCACCAAACCTTGAAGAAGATGTGGGGGAGGACCCCGCTTCATTAATTTGTAATATCTCTACTGTTGAATTAACCCCTTTTGAGTTTAGTGTGTTAAATAAAGGCCTTAGTATTAGCCCTACTTGTAAGATTAGACTTCCAGATACTGTTATGGATTTGAGAGTGTTTTGTCACAGTGTTATGCTACATTTGTTTAATGGGGATCTGAATAATTGTTCTTCCTTAGACGGAGGTGTGAACCCACTGTTTGATTTTAAAAAACCTAGTAGCTTTGTTCCTACCAACCATCCTTTGGTTGAGGCCTATTTAAAACTGACGGAAGATGATGTTTTTAGTTATTATGATACACGTAGTACTAATCGTTTGTGTCGAAGGAATAATTTAACCTTTAATGAGGAACAGGCTCTAGGAGCACTACAGTCAAATGACCATATAGTTATACGCCCTGCAGATAAAGGTGGTTTAATTGTGATTTTGGATAGATCTCATTATGAGCGTTCCATGCATATTATGTTGAGTGATGAGGATTTTTATGAGAAGATTATAGTAGATTATGAACACAGTGTTGTATCTAGGGTGTATAGTTGTATATCTGACATTTTTCTTAATCATCTCATTACAGAAGGTGTGTTTTCTTTTTTGAAGGTTACTGATCCCTTGGTCTCCTTAATACAAGGGCTTCCGAAAGTTCATAAAAACCCTCTTGACCCACCGATGAGACCGATAGTAGCTGGTGCTGGTTGGGTTATGGAACCCTTTTCTTTATATGTAGAGAAATTTTTGAGACCTGTAGTGAATTTGAATCCTGTGATCCTTAGGGACTCTAAACAGTTCCTATTGGACCTTTATCAGTGCCTTTCTTTAGTCAGTGATATTGAGGATGTCATATTGGTTACTTTTGATGTCCAGTCTTTGTTTACCATGATCCCTAATGATTTAGGTATTGAGTTTATACATCAATACCTTCTTCTACATAGTGAATATACTTTAACCCAGATTGATTTGATTTGTTTGTTTTTAGAGTTGGTGCTTGAAAACAATGTTTTCACTTATAGTGGGGACATGTATCTTCAGAAACACGGCGTAGCTATGGGCACTTCTTGTGCCAATAGCTACGCCAATATGTTTCTTGCACAATGGGAGAACAATATTTTTTTTCCCATTATTGATTTTCAGACACATCTTTTGTTTTACCGACAATTTGTCGATGATTTGTTTTTGTTGTGGAAAGGTTCAGTGGAGAGTTTATCTACATTTCATGAGATGATGAACAACTTGACTGAGTGTCTAAAATTCACTTTTATGTGGTCATATACACGTGTTGAGTTTTTAGATCTATATATTGAGAAATTACCAGGGAGCATTGTTAATACAGGGGTGTATAGGAAGACCTGTCATAGGAATGCTTTCCTATTTAGGTCTAGTATACACCCTGGTTATATTTTCAGGAATTTAGTCAGGGGCCAAGGGATCAGAGCTTCTAGACTGAATCCTACTACATCAGGGTTTTTACAAGAGGTTGATGGCCTAAGACGTAAACTGTTGGCACGTGGATATGATCCCCATGAAATAGATTTACAGTGGGCAGATTTAGGTCAGTTGAGATTGACCACAGCAGCCCCTTATTTTGGACCTGTTATTGATCCCAATATCGATAGGAGACAGTACTCTAATATCCATGAAGTGAAGGTTCCCTTGTTTTATACTAGTGATTGTGGAGAAGTTTCCAAGTTATTTGGTCATCATTGGGCCATTCTACAGATGGATGAAGACATACGTAGGATCGTAGGAGATAAACCTGTTTTTAGATTTAGGAATTGTAAGAATTTGAAGAGGATGTTATGTTATAAAAATCCTAGTTTTATGTCTTTTTCCTTTGGTTTTACTCAACCTTGTGGCAATTGTAATTTTTGCACGTTTATCAATACCTCTATCACGTTTATGCACGCTGATTTACATAAGGAGATTAAGTTTCATGCCTCTGCAGATTGTAAAACTGCACATGTGATTTATTTGGCTGAATGTTCCCAATGTCACGCGTTCTACGTTGGGAAAACCAACAGAACTTTTCGTGACAGAATTAGAGAACATCTATACCACATCAGGAAAGGCTCTCAGTGTAATGCCTTGTCTAAACATGTGTTAGAGTCTGATATGTCTCACTCTTTTTGCTTCAGAGTAATTGAGACTATTCACCTGAGTGTCAGGGGAGGTGATATATACATGCATACAGAATACAGGGAGGCCCGATGGATCATTTTACTCCATGCAGGTCGGGGTAAATGATTGAATGAGAGGGCCTCCATTAAGCCCATTCTGAAGAAAAGGAGGCTATTTAAGTAATAGGCCCATTTGAGTGTTCTGTGTAGACGTATATGTATAGTTGCTTTTAAGTTTTAACGTATGTATTTTTTATAAATATTTATATTATATAGGGTGTTATGTAGGTTGTTATACATTTATACATTGCAGAGTCTGATTCCCTTTGTATTCTGTATGTATTTGTGGGACATTCTGCTTTAAATAGGTTATTGAGTATTTAATTGCCTGTTTTTGATTGGTTGCATTTAGTATGAATCTATTTAAATAGGCTGTGTTTTTTGTAGTTGTTATCTGGTCTGATGAAGCTGAAACAGTGAAAGTGCTTACCCTGTCAACTACATTAAAGGAGTTTTTAAAATTTCTGCCATCTGTTTTGAGTTCTTCCTGTGGATTTATCTGTGGAACTCCCAGTTTGTGAGTTGTGGACTTTGGTTATTGCCTGGTTCCATCCGCTGCCCATTGTGTGTTTCATTTTATTTATTCTCTTTTATTTATATTCACATTTTTGTTGGAAATGTTGCATTAGACTATGCATGTTGCATTTCAAGTGTGGTCCCAAAGCAGCAGTACCATGGAATATATTATGGTATTTGACTGAAATGTAATCATTCCACAGAGATGCAGTTCCTTCTTTAAGTACTCATAGTTGTACATCAGACAGTGCTCAGAGATCCAGTAATTCTTATGCAAATGACATGTTCGCTGGTTGTCAGTGCAGTGGTACAGCATAATCTGCAGATTTAATGTGCCACAGGACGTTCTGCAATGGTAGACCCTGATTTATATTTTTGTGTCAAATGAATGCGGCCAAGACATGTAAAATATTTTAGAAATATTCTTACTCTTAAACTTTTTTTATTGGAAGTTGGATTTAAGAGATTTCTAGATAAAAAGTAGTTTCTCCATCTTAAGCTGACCACTCTTGCCTTTAGAGGGAACATATGATCTGGAGTAGGGACTTCATTTGTCAGCAACCTGTGGGTCTTGGATACGATATCGGATCCGAGCCAGCAACTATTTATACAGCTATGGATCTGAGCTCCTAGCTCCTCCCCTCACCCATAATCCCCTGCCAACCCCAATTGACCTCAGATCTAGTTTGCCGCTCTTAGAAGAGACAGCTGGATTTCAGAGCTCTTGGCGACTTTCAGATAAGTCTTAAGAAAAACTTGTTAAAGTAGAAAATCTTTCTTTTCTTAAATAGTGTGTGTGTTTAGGATCCCCTTTTGTTAATTTTATTCTTTTTTTAGTGTATTTCCTCTCCTCGCTGGTCGTAGTGTGTGTGTGTGTGTGTGTTGCTTGTGTTTTTGGGGCCTGGTGTATTTGTGTAGTTTTCTTTTATTGAAAAATGTCGGAGGCCCCAAAGTCCATTTTTTCTAAGTGCACTGAGTGTGGCCATAAGCTTTCACCGGCAGATGGCCACACTCGGTGTGTTCGGTGCCTTGGGGTTGAACACCTGTCCTCGGGATGCACGATTTGTGCAGGGTTCAACCCCAGGGCACTGAAAGAGCGGAGGTCAAAGTTGGTCCTGGCGGGACTTTTGCCCCCGGAGTCGGCTTCAGCCTCCGCTACTCCCGTGGCACCTCCCCAGCCTGTGGTGGTGGCCACTCCTGCCCCCGTCCTCCGGCCGGGATTCAAACTCCCACTAAAGCGCCAGAGGATTTGGAGGCCAGGAGGGAGAAACGGAGGGAGAAGCACCACAAGCGGCGGGCCGAGGCCTCCGCTTCGGTCCCCCCAGCTAAGCGGGCTTCTCCCTCTATGGCTTCCAGGTCTCCTCCTCCTCCTCAGCTCCGATCACCTTGCTTCTCCCCGGGACCGGAGGAGGAGGAAACCCGATCTCCGTTGAGGTCATCGAGGCGGCACTCCAGGCCTGCCTCGGTGGCCTCGTCGAGATCCACCTACAGCCTGTCTGATGCAGACTTGGACCGGATGATGAGAAGGTTCATCCAGGCCCAGCTGCAGATGGGAGTGCTCCTGCCCCCCCCCTTCGGGGGGGGAGCTCGACACCCTTTTTTGCTCCTATAGCTCCTTCTCTGACCCGCTTCCCGGGTTCGGAGAGCTTGGAGCCGGGCAGAGTTGGAGCCGGGGGTGGGTCGGCGCCGACAGTACTGGGTACTTCGGATCCGACCCTGCCCTCAAGTCTGTCGGTTCCATCGTCGGATCCGACCTCTCGGAACCATGGCCCGAGCTTCGGATCCGAGGGATTCAGTGTGCCTTTGGCTCCGTCCAGGCAGGTCGGAGCACACTGGTCCCTCGGATCAGACAGTCTCGGTGCCAGTTCCGATCCCTTTATCGGATCCGAGTGGGAGTCGGCTCTCGGAGCCCAGGGAGAGTAGCTCCCCCTCGGCCTTCGATGTAGTGGAAAGGGCTCTGTCGAGAGCATCCAGACCCCCAGCACTTGTCTCGGCTCCGCCCTGCACTCCCTCTCTGCTGGGTCAGGCTTCCATCACACCGGCCACAGGGACAGCCTGCTTCGATGTCCCAGGTTGTTCCTTTGGAACAGGACATTGCTGGCAAGACCTCCTCGGACAGCCCCCCCGAGGAAGTGCCTCGCAAGCATAAGTGTAAGAAGAGGCACGAGGACTCCCCCGAGTCCTTAACAGAGGAAACAGACTTGGATGAAGGGGAAGGCTCCCCAAGATCACCCCCTGAGAATGTCTCCTTTGGAGACATCATGGAAATGCTTAGGCTCGGGGGGGTGGTCTGCCCCCAAGGCTTCCTCTGACGAGTCCGTGTTCCTGGAGGCATTCGAAGCAGGCCCATCTACCTCTTGGGTGTCCCCTCCGGCCAACCCCCTGGTGGACCTTGTGACCACCAGGGTGTGGAAGGAGCCAGACACTGTGGAGCCTATTCCCAAGCACCCGGATAGGATTTTGAGCCCCCCTGCAGATCGGCCTCACTGGAGCAAGGGTCCCCCTGTAGATGCCATGTTGATGGCGGCAGCCACTAAGAGGGAACTAGCTCAGGAGAGCCCCTTGGTCTATCCTCCGAGCAAGGAGTCTCGCTTGATGGATCGCCTTGGGAATCGGGTATTCAGTTCAGCGACCTTCTCGGTAAGGTCTCTGAACTACATGGCACATGTCATCAGGATGCAGCGTGATCTTATTAAAGAATATGCTGCTCCCCCCCCCCGGAGTCCATGTCGGCGGAGGACAAGCAATTGTACTCCACTCGTATGGCCACGCTGAGATCTGTTTCTAATACCTCTATGCGGCTATTGTCTCACGCAACTGAGGGAGCCGCTAGAGCTAGCGGAGCGGGCCTAGCTATGAGACGCCAGGCCTGGCTCCGACATTGTGACTTCGCGGATCCCTTTAAGGCGTCCTTTGCGAATGCTCCCTTTGATGGTTCTGCTTTGTTTGGCAAGACCGTTCGTGAGACACTTGTCCAGAGCGAGAAGGACGGGAAGACGTTGTCTGCCATCAGAGTCCACTTCTCTGCTCCCCAGAGGTCCTTTTCCAAGAACCAAAAGGGACAGAAGAAGATGTGGTTCCGGAAATCGCAACATTCCCAACCTGCTCCGGACAACCAGTCCTTCCGTGGCAGAGGAGGACAGGGAGGACGCCGCCCTAGAGGCAGAGGGGCACCGAGAAATTTTGGGTCCAGAGAATTCTTCTCTGATCGGCCCACGCAACAGCCCTGAAGGGTTGCCTGACTGCTCCACTCTGGAGGCAGTCGGGGGCGCTTCTCAAGGCATCTGGCGGCATGGGAGTCCATTACGTCAGACCGCTGGGTGCTTCGGATTATATCCAGAGGTTACAAAATCCCTATGCTTCATGTTCCCAGACTCAAGAACCTCCCCGATGTACCACCCAATCAGAGGGAGGCTGCAGCCGCGGAAATCCAGCAGCTGCTAGAAAAAAGGGCCATCCAACCCGTCCCCCCAGACCAGCTCAGATTAGGATTTTACTCCAGGTTCTTTCTGGTGCCAGAAAAGACGGGGGACTTGAGACCAATTCTAGACCTCTCCCTCTTGAACCTGTCGGTAACCAAGGAGAAATTCCGAATGGTCACTCTTCAATCCATTCTCCCCCTGTTGTGGGAGAACGACTGGATGTGCTCAATAGACCTCAAGGATGAGTACTACCACATCTTCATGGACAGATGATCCAGGAGGTTTCTCCTCTTCCAGCTGGGAGCCAGCCACTATCAGTTCAGGGTCCTTCCCTCTGGCCTCACCACAGCCCCCAGGGTGTTCACCAAAGTTTTAGCAATGATAGCAGCCCACCTGAGACTTCAGGGAATGCAGGTCTTCCCGTACCTGGACGACTGGCTCCTGACCGCCCCAACAAGGCATCTACTCTGCTCAGCCAGAGATTTTTTTTCTTTGCCTAGCCCCCCAATTAGGCATCATGATCAATATGGACAAGTCCTCCCTTGCTCCGACACAAGTGATAGACTTCATAGGGGCCAGGTTAGATACGAGAAGTCTACGAGCCTACCTCACTTCGGAATGACTACAGAACCTCAGTTTACATGTGTGGGCCATCCTCCAATCAGAAGCTCCACCCGCGGAATTGGTCCTGAGGGCACTGGGCTGTATGGCAGCGGCAATTACACTCCTTCCGTGCGCTCATCTAAACATGAGGGTATTACAGTGGACCCTTCAAGTACAATGGCCCTTCCAGCTTCTTCCTCTCAATCACCCTGTCTCTGTCAGAAAGGCTTGCAGGAGGGCCCTGTTATGGTGGCTGCATTCCCCAGACCTCCATACAGGTCGCCCCTTCTGTGCTCCACCTCCTCTCATCACGGTGACCACGGACACTTCTCGCCTCAGGTGGGGGGGCATTGCTCAGGCAGAACAGTCCAAGGCACATGGAACGACTCAGAGACCTCCCTGCATATCAATGTTCTGGAGATGAGGGCAGTGCTGTTGGAGTTGCAAGCACTTCACAACCTTCTTCCCATCGGAACTATTGCGATACAGACGAACAACATGTCAGTTGTCTGGTATATAAACAAACAGGGGGGAACCAGGTCTTATCCTGTCTGCCGAGAGGCCATGATTGTGTGGGAATGGGCGATCTCCACCAACCGCTTTCTGATTGCAATGCACATTCCGGGATGGTCCAACATTCTGGCGGACAAACTCAGCTGCACTATTCTTTCCCCTTACGAGTGGTCTGTCAACTCCCGAGTAGTGAAGCAGATTTTTGCAAAATGGGGGCAACCCTGCTGCGATCTTTTTGCCTCTCCTTCAAATACGAAATGCGACAACTTCTTCGCCCTGATTCCCCCACCAGGGAAGCCCGAGACAGCTCTAGTGCATGCTTGGCGCCGGTCTACTTTATGCCTATCCTCCTCTACCCCTGATGCTAAAGATGTTACAGAAAGCCTATCGGTTGGGGAGCAAGATGATCCTCATTGCCCCATTCTGGCCTCGACAAACTTGGTTCCCTTACCTGTGGTCTCACTTGGTGAATCCTCCCTGGATTCTGGATCCCAGCCCGGATCTGATGTCCCACCCATCAGGCTTACCGACCCCGAATCTGGACAACCTGAAGCTGACAGCTTGGCTGCTCCAGTTCCACTCTTAATTAGGACTCCCGGTATCTCCTCACCAGTCAAAGCCATCTTGGTGGCAGCGCATAAACCTTCCACCAGGAAGATTTACCGCAGTAAATGGAAGCGCTTCTCCGTCTGGGCGGAACATCATAATTTGGACCCCTTCAATGCTCCGCTAACGTCCGTTTTGGACTTCCTTACCGGGCTTTTTCAGCAAGGGTCTAGCTGTTTGACAGTCAAGGTACAATTGGCAGCCATCTCCCATTACCATGTAGGACACGAGACAGGTCCTTTTATGTCAGCTAAACTATGTAAAACCTTCCTCAAGGGTAATTTTCTGCTCAGGCCCCCTATCAAAGAAGCCATACCCCCTTGGGACCTGTCGCTAGTTCTTCAGGCCTTGACTGCTTCCCCCTTTGAACCAGCTGCCTCTGCTGATCTTAAATACCTGTCTTGGAAAACAGCATTCCTGGTAGCCATCACCTCTGCGAAAAGAGTTTCGGAACTTCAAGCTCTTTCCGTAAAACCCCCTTACTTGGTTTTTCATCAGGATAGAGTGTACCTCAGGACCATCCTTTCTACCTAAGGTGGCCTCAGAAACCAATATCAATCAGTCCATCAATCTTCCTGATGTTCTTCATCTCACATTGCTGCAGTCCTTACATATGGGTAGTCCGCTGTCCTCGGTCGGCCCGAATACCAAAGTATTAGGCTGATGTCGGTCATGGGCGCTCAGATCTGACATCAGAGCGTCAGGGTATAAAAGCGCATGACCGACGTCATATCCTCAGTCTTTTTTGCCGCATGGTCCGATGCAGAAGCAGCGTTGCAAGTGCCGTTCAGCGTTCTGAAATTTTCGTATTCTGAGTTTCAGACCGAAACCAAGTTGGGCTAAGTACCCCGTTAGAATATTTTTGTTTTTCTTGCCTCAGTTAATTCCGGATGTCAGAAAAAGTGAATAATTGTATTTCTTGTGGGAAACAGATACCGCATAGGGATTATCACTCTCTTTGCATTCCTTGTTTGGGACCGGACCACGACGTAGTCGGGTGTCGGTTTTGTACTAGGTTTAATAAGCGCACTATAAAAAGAAGGTTAGATTGTGCTAGATTAGTCTTTGGTAAGCGGTGTAATTATAATATGCCGTCGGATCCTCCGACGCCCGCTTCCACGAAGAAGCGCAAAGACAAATCCTTGAAACCTAGACAGGTTGATTCGTCCGTTTCGGACACCGGTCCTGCAGAACCTACAGTGGAGCAGGTGGATCCGGCTGAAGTTTCTGTTGAGTCTCAGGGGGAAACTTTGATTTTGCAGGATGTGGTCTCACAGGAGTCAGGTCAAGCTGAAGGGGCCTCTCAGGTTACTGTTCTCCCTTCTATGCCTAGGGTGGTTAGGCCTTCTACTACTATTTCTAAGGCTTCTTCTAAGGGCAGGTCTGTTTTGCCTTCCTCTGGTGTTCCTCCAGGTACTTCAGGGTCTGTGCCTAAAAAGCACATGCTTAAAATGGCAGAAGATTTGATTACTTTAATTAGAGGTTCTATGCCCCCTCCTGATAAGAGGCCTAGGGTGGAGCCAGAGTTGGAAAGTTTGGATCAGGCCTCAGATGACTCAGACTCTTCTGCTGAAGATATTCAAGATTTTCCCCCTTATTCGGATTCTGATGCAGAGGATTCCACTCCTTCTGCTTCTCCTCCAGAGGATTTTTCTTTTTCAGAAACTCTGCATTCCATGAGGGAGCATTTTAAGTGGGAAGGACAGGATTTCTCTGATTCACGGAAGAGGCTTAGGGAATTCTTGTTTTACCACAGCATAGACCCTTGGCTATGCCTCCTGTTTTGGATGTTGTGCAAGATGTTTTCTCGGAGGCTTCCTTAATCCTGATTCTTTGCCTCCTGCCAGTTAAACCGGACAGGTATTACAGGGTGCCTGAGGCTCATAAATATCTGTATAAGAGTCCTAGGGCGGACCCAGAAACTATTAGTCAGGGGCCTAAGGGTGTTAGAGCTTCTGTTGTAAAGAATCCGGTTCCTCTAGATAAGGAAGCTAGAGCTTTGGATAGATGGGGTAAGAAGGTGTATACCTCTTCTACTTTAGCAATGAGGGCTTTAAATTGCCAGTTTCATATGTTGAAATATCAGAATTTCCTCCTTTCTCAGCTAAAATCTAAAGTGGATGCTTTGGCAGAGGGCATAGAGTGTAAAGAATTGCAAGATTTAGTACATGTCTCTGAACAGGTGGGTAAGCATTCTTTGCAATGTGGTTTTGATGCTGTACAGGCCTCTTCTAGGGTGGCTGCCACTGGTTCAGTTCTTCGTAGGCACGCCTGGCTTAAGGATCAGAATTTGTCCGAGCATGTTAAAGCTAGAATTCTGGATGCCCCTTTACAGTCTGAAGTTTTGTTTGGTCCCCCTGTGGAGTCGGTTTTGAAGAAAATGGAAGACAAGGCTAAGTCCATGCAGACTGTTAAAGATTTTTGCAGGTGCAACCTCCAAAGTTTAGTAGAAATTGGCCTACTAAGGGGTGGACCTACCCTTCTTCTGATTCTCAGTCTAGGGGTAGATCTAGACGTGGCAGGTGCAGAGCTCACAGTACATTCAGGCCTAGAACTTGGAGTTCACCTGCACAATCTGCAGGTGAGGGCAGGGGCCAGTCCTTTCGTAAACAGGCCCAATGACCTGCATTTTCAGCTGCCAGATTCTTCTTCCCTGGCAGCTCCTTTGGGAGGAAAGTTAGCACTCTTCAAGCAAAACTGGCTTTTAGTCACCCAGGACAAATGGGTATTGGACATTATAAACCGAGGCTACAAGTTTTATTTCCATACATTGCCTCCTTTCAAGGGCATGCCAGACGTTCCTCCTCGGCAAAGGATAGAGGCTCACAAGCAGATTTCTTTACTTCTTCAAATAGGAGCTATACAGCCAGTTCCTCTGTCAGAAGTGGGACTAGGATTTTATTCTCGCCTGTTTCTAGTACCAAAGAAAGGGAACACGTGGAGACCAATTTTGGATTTATCTATCCTCAACACTTATCTGGACATTCCAAAGTTCAAAATGCTGATGTTACAACAGCTTTTACCTCTGTTGGGAAAAGATCACTGGATGGTAACTCTGGATCTCAAAGAGGCTTATCTTCATGTTCCTATCAGGCCCAGTTGCAGGAGGTACCTGCGTTTTCGGGCTGGAAGTTTACATTATCAGTTCTCTGCATTGCCCTTTGGCTTATCTACTGCCCAGAGTGTTCACGAAGGTTCTGGCTCCAGTGATAGCCTTTTCAGGTTAAGAGGAATACAGATTTATCCTTATTTGGACGATTGCCTGATTATTGCACAACACAAAGACGAACTTCTGCAGCACCTACAGTATGTGATGGTAGTGTTAAGATGCCTAGGGTATTCTGTGAACGAAACAAAGTCCAGTCTAGTACCCTCTCAGGACATGTGCTTCCTGGGTGTGAGACTGAATACAGCTTCCCAGATGGCCTTTTGGCCCCCGGACAAACAAAGAAGCCTTTCTCTTTATTTCCATCAAATGTCTCTACAGTCCAGGCTGACTGCAAGGACAGTCCTTCAAGCCTTGGGGTTCATGGCATCTTGTATTCTGGTGCTTCCCAATGCCAAACTGCATATGAGGAAGCTTCAATGGTATCTCAAAAATGTATGGACACAACACTGCCAAGATCTAGACACTGTCATTCAGATAATACCTTGCATTCAGAAAGAATTTTTGTGGTGGGCTCAGGAATGTCACCTAAACAAGGGACTCTCTGTGACCCGACCAGAGGCGAGTCAGATTCTAACGACAGATGCCTCGGACAAGGCTTGGGGAGCACACCTCAATGGAAAATGGGTGCAAGACACGTGGCCTGTCAGACTTCAACATTTGCATATCAACTTGAAGGAGATGTTAGCAGTCCAATTTGCATTGATGGCTTTCAAGGATTTACTTCACCCAGGACAGGTGTTGATTCAAACAGACAACACTACTGTCATGTGGTACATCAACAAGCAAGGGGAACCCATTCGTACCCTCTTTGCAGGCAAGCGATGATTTTGTGGGAGACTGCTCTCAGTTTACACCTCAATCTTCAGGCAAGGTTTCTACCAGGAGCACAGAACTCCTTAGCAGATGTGTTGAGCAGACAAATTGTGGATCCTCACGAGTGGAAACTGGATCCTCATGTGTTTCAAAAGTTGACAGTGTTATGGGGACTCCAGACATAGATCTGTTCGCTTCTCCACTAAATTACCAGTTGCCAAAGTTTTGCACAAAAATGTTTCATCCCACAGCTTGGAAGGTGGATGCTCTATCATTCAGTTGGAGCAATCTTCATGTCTATGCCTTTCCACCTCTGCCTCTCATTCCCAAGGTACTCCTGAAGGCCAGAAAAGACAAGCCATCCATGATTCTGATAGCGCCGGATTGGCCTCGACAGCACTGGTACCCACTACTGAGGAGTTTGGTACGGGAGCCTCCATGGCCTCTGCCTTTGATTCCGCATCTTTTGTCTCAGGAGGGCAATCACTTCCTCAATGTCAAGATTCAGTCTCTGCATCTCACAGCCTGGCATATTCTGTTTTAGACCCTGGAGGGTCTCAGCTTCCACAACAAGTTTTGAATGTTATTTTGGAGGCCAGAAGGCCTAGTACAAGGAAAGTTTACGCTGATAAATGGAGGAGATTTTTCTTTGGAGCAAAGCGAAGGGCTTTGATGTTTCCAAGCCTGATTTAAGTGTTTCTCTTCAATATCTTACTGAGTTATTGGACAAGGGTTTGTCTTTCTCCTCGATAAAGGTTCATGCTGCAGCCATTTCTGCTCACTATGACTGTGACCCTCCTTTATTTTCCCATCCTTTGTTTAAGCAATTTCTTAGAGGGCAAAGAACATAAGACCCCCACGTAGAGCTCCTACTCCTGCTTGGGATCTCAATTTTGTGTTGGAAAAGCTTACTCTACAACCTTTTGAGCCTGCAGCTACGGCCGAGTTAAAGTATTTATCATGGAAGACTGCTTTTTTGTTGGCCATTACCTCTGCAAGAAGGGTTTCTGAATTACAGGCCCTTATGGCAGTGGAACCTTTCCTGATTTTTCATACGGATAGGGTATCTTTGCGTACTAATCCTTCCTTTATGCCTAAAGTGGTTTCTAGTGTGGCCTTGAACCAAACTATTCATTTGCCTACTTTTTATGGAAAGCCCAAAATAAAGGGAGAAGATTTTGCATACTTTGGATATTCACAGGCAGTTACGTTATTATTTGAGCAGAACTAAGGGGTTCAGGCAGTCTCAGCAGTTGTTTGTTTCTTTTGCTTTGGGTTCTCAGGGAAAACCTGTTTCAAAACAAACTATTTCTAAATGGATTGGGTTTTGTATTTCTTTCTGTTATTCCCATCATGGTAAGGAGATTCCGGCTGGAATCAGACCTCATTCCACTAGAGCTACTGCCACTTCTACTGCCTTTCTAAGGGGGGTAGCTACAAAAGATATTTTGGAAGCAGCCACTTGGAGTTCAGTACATACTTTTTCCAAGCATTACCACCTTCCTCTTTATTCTAAGTCTAGGGCTGGATTTGCCACTGCAATATTACAGGGCATTTTAGCAGCCCCTAATGCTTTATGATTTTGCCATCCTCCCTTTACCTCTGCTTTGGGATTCTACCCATATGTAAGGACTGCAGCAATGTGAGATGAAGAACATAGTACAGTTTTGTACCTACCATAAATGTAGATGTTCAAGATCCACATTGCTGCAGTCCAATACCCTCCCTCCTTCCCCTCTGTAGTTTGGCATGGTTATATGGTTGGGGTGATGGTTGTTGTTGGACATGTTTTTGGGAGGTATCCTGTTTTTGGGCTGTGGCCTTTCTTTTTAGGGCCTTCTGACATCTGGGGCAAGAAAAGACTGAGGATATGACGTCGGTCATGCGCTTTTATACCCTGACGCTCTGATGTCAGATCTGAGCGCCCATGACCGACGTCAGCCTAATACTTTGGTATTCGGGCCGACCGAGGACAGCGGACTACCCATATGTAAGGACTGCAGCAATGTGGATCTTCGAACATCTACATTTATGGTAGGTACAAAACTGTACTTTTTCTTCCCTAATTATCAAAATAAAGGAGAATACAAGCTGCACTCGTTAGATGTGCACAGGCAGCTGCGTTTCTATATTCATAGGACTGCTGGTCACAGACAATCTGATCAGCTGTTCATTTCCTTTGCCAAATTCAATTTAGGTAAAGCTGTTTCTAAGGTCACCTTATCACACTGGATTTCCCAATGTATCCTTCTAGCTTATGAGGCTTCTGGGAGGCCCGCACCTCAAAGGGTCCGTGCACACTCCACTCGCTCCATATCTACTTCTACTGCATTCAGATCTAGAGTCCCCTTAGATGATATTTGCTCGGCAGCCACTTGGGCCTCATCTCATACCTTTATTAACCACTACAAACTGGACGTCACTTCCAGAGGGAGAGCATCCTTTGGCTCTGCAGTGCTCCGGAGCATCCTTCCATGATGGCCGCCCAAGGTTTAGGTAGCTGGGGACTCTGTCCCACAGGTTGCTGATAAATGAAGTCCCTACTCCAAATTAAGAAGTTATGTACTCACCATAACGTTCCATCTGAGTAGGTGGCTTCATTTGTCTGCAACCATCCCCCCCCTCCTTCCCCCTGGCCTTCAGAAGAGTTACATGGTGGTATTATCCCTGCCTTTCCCTGTTGGGATACCTTTTCAGGTATATAGGAGGGCAAACTTGATCTGAGGTCAATTGGGGTTGGCAGGGGATTATGGGTGAGGGGAGGAGCTAGGAGCTCGGATCCATAGCTGTATAAATAGTTGCCTGCTCGGATCCAAGACCCACAGGTTGCAGACAAATTAAGCCACCTACTCAGATGGAACGTTATGGTGAGTACATAACTTCTTATTTTAACATCGTTTGTAGTTAATCAAATAATATGTTTATTATTTCCTTTTATTTGTTTTAAACAAACATTTATATTGCTCATATATTTATGAAAGGCTTTTATGGCTAATTTTTTATAAGTTTTCTTGTTCAAGATGGTAAATGTTCATAATTTGTAAATTCTGTCTCTACAAAAACATATGCAAAGCTTTATTCTGTGAATACATTAAGGTGGTAAAGTCCATGTGCAAGAGTGACTAGCATAATAAAGAATATTGTCTTGGATTTGGAAAGGGCTGCTACCAGAGGTTAGCCCTAACTCAGCTATTTTCCTGCTGCAGTAGCCCTTTCCAGTTCAGAAAGAGGTCCTCCACAGTGATTCTTTGAGGTCTGTGGAATTGCTTCTGCTGGTTGTCTCCTCCATCAATCAACAAGCAAGGCATTCCAGGGACTAATTAGCCATGTGCTCTCCTCGAAAATGCCTGTGTTATGACGTTTATACAGTTGTGCAATTCAGAGAATTGCTCGGCTCTGAAAGTTTACGTTTAGCCATTACTTTCAGTGGATGAAATCACATTAGAGGTTAGTGCTGAGGAGTTTAGCAGACAGGTGGGGGTTAGGTTGGGGGTATGCATATGTGTGTGTGTGACTGTATACAGAGGGATGAGTGGTCTCAGGTGTGTGTGTGTGTGTCTGTGCGTGCTCGCTTAGGTGGTTGCAGTAGATGAGTTGTTTAGGGGGTAGATATAGTAGATGTTTGTGCGAGTGTCTGTGTGTGAGGGTGACTGTGTCCAAGAGTGATATCAGGTGGGTGACTATGTCCAAGAGTGAGATCAGGTAGAGGGGGTCTGTGTTGGGGGCTCTATATCTCTAAACTCCTTTATTTTGGGTAAATCCTGCAATATTTGGGAGGGATACTAGACAACAGTAAAATTTTAATATTACCAAAAAGTCACTTAATAATGTAATAGAACAGGTTTTGTAGCACAAAAGACATATAGGTGATGGGAGCACTAGACACCAGGAACAGCCAGCATTACCCTAAAGTCACGTAAAAAGTTAATAAAAAACAGTTTTGCATCAAAAAAGATACATGAGCAGGGGAACACTAGTCGCCAGGGACAGCCATTAATATTACCCTAAAGTTACGTAAAAAGTTAATAAAAATTAAATTTTGCAGCATGAAATACATATGGGAGGGCACTAATCACCAGGGGCAGTTATTAATATTACTTTTATCACTTAATAATTTAATAGAACAACAGGTTTTACAGTATGAAGTTTGTATTGTGGGGTGGTGGGATCTGTACACCAGGTAATTGAATTAATTAACCTTAAGTCACTCAAATTTTCATAGAACAGTAGATTTTGCAGCACAAATGATATAAGATGTAGGGCACACTAGACACCAGGGACACTCATTAAACATTACCCCAAGTCACTTAAAAAATTAAAAGAACAATGTGGGGGGGACTTTAAACCCCATACCCCTGGCATAGAAACCAGCTTGTTAAGGCAGAGCTTTAGTCCTCTGCACTGAGGACATAGTTAAGTAACAGGTCTTGCATCTTGATGTATTTTTTAAACAATAGAAAGTGTGAAACTGCTTTAAATTCTGGCATTATTGATTGTAATTTTCTGTGAGTTATGAAGAACAGAGCAGGTATATTCTGTAAAATCAGGGATGCTTGTGAAGGATGAGGTCTGCTGTGTCATTTGGGGGCTGCCGTACCTCTAAACAGCTGTGCTCAAGACTTGTGAACAATGCCAGGAAGAGTACTATATGACATCAGAGGGAAAGCTTATATATTACTTTGAGTCTCTTAAAATGTTAATAGAGAAACAGTTGTAGCATCATGATGCAGTTTCTAAACAATAAGAAGAATGAAACTTTATTGACTAACCAAAATCATCTGTGATTTATAAGGGGCAGGGGAAAAAATAAGAGGCTACTTCAGGGATAGTCTGTAAACTCAAGGACAGGTAGAAGGTATGATTGAGTGTGTGTGCATGCATGTGCGTGTGTGTGTGCTTGTTTTTGAATATGTGCATGTATGTGGGAAAATGAATGGGGGAGTGCCTTTCCCAATAAAATGCATGATCCACAAGAAGTTGTTACCACAAAAAAGTGCTGATTAGCACTAGTGGCAGTGCCACATGATTCGGAGACATGCAATTTAGCCAGTAATAAGATATTTCATCGTCGTGGCTGACATATCCCTGAATCTCATTTCCTGTGATTGTGGAAACGGTTACTTTTGGCTGCAACAGATTCTGCAAGCACTGATCAACTTTTCTGAATGTTGTCCATATAAGATAAGCTGCTTGATTATTTTCAGAAATGGAATTCCTGCTGAAAATATGGTGACTAACAAATGATTAACTTTGAGCTATGGAAATTGTTAGAAATTACTGGCCTGACAGCAGTACTTTCCACCCACATGCACCTGGTGGCCACACATTTGGCAAGGATAAAGGACTGTTTCGGCAAACTGTCATAACCTTCTGGGACTGATATCATAAAAACTAGTTTCAGTACCAGAATATAATGAATAGTTTTTATGGGTGTTATCTTTTCCAGTAAAACACAAAGCTTTTGGCTTAGGCTTGAGAAGGGAATTGTTTACAACATTCCTGAATACTAGTTAAAGTAGTTGATTTATTTTGCCTTTTCTGCTTTTGTAAGAGAATCTAGCAACTAATTAATGTTTTGGGGTGTTACTTGGCTATAAAATAGAATAACATTTAAGCAAAATAATGTCACCATAAATAGAAAACAGTTTAATTAATCTTAAAGGTGAATGCATAGTGCATTCATAACATGCATAGCTAAGCAGAATAGTTGTGAAATGCAGACTTGCAGATGATTACACAGATTAATGAATAATAAACATTGAGATGGCTTAACTGTCTAAAGATGGTTTCATTAGGCCTTTACAATATGTATGTAAAGCCTGTACAAATGCTGTGAAAAGAAAGATTAAGTGCGTGGCTAAGTGAGGGAAAATTTCAATACTTGGTAAAAGCAGAAGAAAAAAGGCTGGCTATATGAGTATTTTTTTGAATGTCAGTGGAATGATATCTGCTGCTTTGAAGAGTGTAAATGGAAGAGACAGGACAGGGAGACTGGTAAATATGAATGATACTCAAGTCAGTATTTAGAGAACAGGAAGCACTAAGAAAACTATCTACAGTCTAGTCAGTAGGTTGAGATATGAAAGAAAAAAAAAGTTGAAGTTGTTTTGAGGAGATCAAAGAAGACAGAGGAGTATCCTTCCTTCACCAAGAATGAGCCCGGCACTTTAGGTTTACCTCTCATATCATGCGTTCCTAACCATAGGCAAACATACTGGCAGACAGGTTCAGTGCAAACTGGACAGAGGCATAAACAAACTAATGGGCACAGTATTTTTCTATGTAAAGTGATAAATGAAGAATAGAATGTTGCTTGTTTGCAGCTGGTTACAATGACAATACCATGTACATTGCTGTTAAAGATAAGAAGGCCTATGTCCTGGATGTAATATTCTGACAAACCCTCCATCTTCTGTGTTCCTGCCTTATTAAGGCCACTGCCTCTGCCTTGTAGTCAAAGTGCTATTTAGTCATCATCCATACTGTCAGCCATCTTAGCTTCACTGGGAGCTTCCTGAGGATGCAACAGAAGACATAAAGGTATTCTGACTGTCATTGTTTTCTCAAAGATCAGATGCACTGGCTGTCATTCACAGAGTCAAGTAGTGGTTATAGAAGAGTGAGGATGATCCTGATGGAGTGGCTTTGTGTCTGCTCTTTCTCTGTAACCTGCCTACTTGTGTGAAATAATGGTACCCTAGATGGGCACACCTCCAAGCACGTCTTCAATATAAATCTCTGTCTGCCTTGTAATGGTTGAGCTGCCAAAGGTGACCACTTTTCAAGCCTGTACTTTGCAGCAGCCAAGCAGTGATGATGATACCTTAAACACACACACACACACCGCAGTTTTGCTGTCCTTGATTGTTCCACTAAGGACCCCCAAGTCCGTGTATGAATCCTGATCTCCAGAGAACAGGCAGAATTCTTTGCAACTTCTCAGCTTTTCAGTATATCAGCTCGACTCTCCTGCAGTGAACAAAAGGTAGCTTATTCTAGTACAAAGATCCTTCTTTCAGGCAAAATTTATTACATAAGAAAATTATCAGTAGTGGCACATTAAGGGTATTGTAAAGCTTGGGCTGTGGCTTGTGCCTTACATTGAAGGTACCAAAACTGTCTTTAAATGTTATAACGTAAACAGAAACAACCTTCCATATTGATAAAAAGAGATTTGAGACTGATCAAAGGATCTGGGAGGGGCAGACTGTTGAAAAGTCAGCTGTCACTCACATACATACAGGTCCACTGACATATATAAGTAGGGGAAACAGGTAATCTATAGAAACTAACATAATAATTGGATAATGACGAGGCCTAGAAGTGTGTGATACCATGTGGAAAAGTAAAGGAGCAAATACTTAATAATTTGTACAAATGGAGGCCCTTGTATTACGTTAGGGTGAGCTAGTTTGTAGAATAGTCAGCGAAACATACAGCTCTAGCATCAACTGTTTCCATCTGTCAGAATCCAGTATCCTATAGAGATCCTGTGCCCTGGGATGGCTACTAACAGATGGGGTTACATCTCATAACATTTACACACCTATGACATAAGCTTGCTAACCCCCTCAGCCTGCCCTTTTTTTCCACCTGCCATGGCATTCTACATCTACTGCATTAGCTTGTTCATCCCATAAGCTTTCCATTTTAACTGTCTTTGGGGACAGAAAATTTCAACCTGAATCTGCTGTAGCCTGGAAGTTCCACTCTTACGTCTGTTCATCTGGGGACTCCTAAGAAAACCCTCCACAAAACCCTGAGTGTAGGTTGAAGTTTTGCCACAGATACACTAATATGGAAGGTGGATCGACTTTCCTAGAGTTAAGTCTGCAGAGAGCATAGCTTTCCAATCCTTACAGGCACAGACCTTATCCTTTGCTAGCAAGGATTTGAACCCATGCTGTTCCTAAAGTGTAGCAGAGGATTAGAGGGCTAGGGGATGTAAGCCGTCAGATCTTACCTTGGGGATGCCTGCTCAGGGTCTGGCACAACGAGTCTCTCATTTAATTATCTGGGGCATAGTGCTGTACTTCTGTGTGGAAGCATTTTACCCATTGACAAAATTCAAGAGCCAGATTTCTCCTCTTGGGAGGTTTCGGTTGAGAAGGGACTAGTAAATAAGCCTGTACCAGTGTCCATAGTTCAAGCCCATTGCTTTATATTCTTATTTGATGCCTTGTTTCTTGACTGATTATTATGGGGTCTCACTCTCTTAAACTTCAGTGTGATGCTGGAGCAGACCTTACCACCACTCTTCACTGAACCACCTCTGGCAAGCATGCTTTCCCCTAACAGAATCTGCTCTCCCATACCCAGTATGAGCTAATTGTTTACTTGCCCAAGTCTATGCCCTTGCATCAGCCTTTTTTTTTTTGGGGGGGGGGGTGAGATACCCTTCTGTCAGTCTTCCTTTGAGTATTTGAGGATATGAAGACCTGTGTCTCTGAGATGGACAATTGTAACAGTTCTTTGCCATTCTCTACTCCTCACTTGGCTGGCCCTTTGTTTGGGGAAACATTATGGATGCTGAGGTCCATTTTGGATTGGTTTCATGCCCCCTTTCCTAGTCCTCTCAGTATCCCTTTCTAGGGAAGGAGACTGTGGTGCTCTAGTTCATTTTAATCTTAGAGCAATTGATCAGGGATGTTAGTCTGAAAACCTAGTGGCATATTGAATCTACTTCTGTAGCAAAAAGAGGGTTAATTATAATCCTACTATGGATTCTTTTTGAACATAATAGGCCTGACTCTTTTTTTTTTTTTTTATACCGCATGGATCACTTTTAATTCCAGACACCTTAGCGCTATTCCTTCTTGCTTCCAGACAAAAAGTTGAATGTTTTGGTAGGTAAGGCATGAGAGTTTTCTCCTTTGCTGTGTTAAGGCTTTAGGCCTCTTTACTGTGCATCTTGCCTTCCTGGGTTCTAGTTCTCCCTAATGGAACTGGCATTGTGCAATCTGAAGTCCCTCCAGAGTCTGAACTCAAAGAAGACCTATTCTAGATTCTGTCTGCCTGTGCTGCTCAAACTAAAAAAAAAAAATGAACAAGCACGGGACTCTGTCTAGTTCCAACCTCACCAACACGATTGTTCAGGAAAAAATAAAAAACAGAAAAACTAGTGGTCTTAAAACTTTGTTGATGAGCTCAGTCACAATAATTTCTAAAAGCCATGAAACCCAGGTAGTGTTCCAAAGCAACAAGCCTTTATTCATCACAGACAAGTGATCCTCGGTAACAAAAAGTCAGAAATACTTTACAATGTTAAACATATCAGCTTTTATACACTTAGAAGTAGGTGTGGAGAATATATGTATTGTTTCATTTTAAACCAGCCTATTACAGGCAAACAATATAAACAGGGCAGTAAAAGTGCTTTTAAAAACAGCAAGTACCCACCCCCACACATGGTCAGAGGTAAAAACAGAGGAAGATTAATTAGTAACTTATACAGGAAACCAACAGGAGTGAACTGCTTACTTCACAGAGACAGCATGCATCCAGTAAAAACTAAGCACAATGTAATAAAAATCACAAGGCTACATTAGCACGCATTACCACAGATTTTGCCCATTTTCTCAAAAATATGAATGATCTTGAAAATGATTTTTAACCAGAGGATATGAATCAAACATGTTATATATGATCCTGGATCCAATTAGAGATTCTGAAACTAACAATGACCCTGTGTGGAATATGCCTTTTGGTAAAATTATGCAACGAGGCCACCCTAACCCAAAAGAAGAGAAAAGTAAGGACAGTTGCATTATAACTTACACCTGTGATTTCAGTACAATTAAAGCCATTATTAAGGACAACTGGACCATCCCCACTGACAATCAGCAGCTTGTAGGGGTTTTAGGAGAACACCCTATTTTTGTATATAAAAAATCAGAAGTATATGCAGCTATGTGAAAAAGAAAATTAAGGAACACCAGGATGACATGAGCACTAAAATATGTGGACTACCTAAGTACTTGATGGAGTGTGACTCATTTGAGTGCCCCTATCTTAAAAAGATGGGGAAATCTTCAGCTGTTGGTAACTGTAATACTGAAAAAGTTGTTACTGAAAAAGTTGTTTATAGGGCCAAGTGTAATGACTGTTGTGCAGTTTATGTGGATACAACTATGAATAAACTGAAAAGGAGGATTTCAGGTCATCTTTCTGACATCGGATGTAAATGCCATTGAAATGCCTTATCCAAACATTTATTAGAACACCCCAGACATTATGGTTTTCATTCTGGACTGTGTGGAGATGACTGGGCTTGAAGGAGACGTGAGTGGTGGTGTGGAGAAAAAAGCATTATGCTGGCAGCTGAAATTAAATGCATTCAGAAAACCAGGACTTAACTACTTTGCTCTATTAGAGTGTGTTGAGTTCACATAAACTGCCATACAAACTGTAAAGGTTTTTTTAGGGAATTTGTGAGGAAATATTTTTATGTACTAAAGGAACCAAACATACTAGAAATAAAAACTGATGTGCAGAATGTGTATAAATATATATATATATATATATATATATATATATATATATATATATATATGTATATATATATATATATATATATGTTTAGTAACTTTAACTTCCATTCTGATTTGATTAGATTTAGTACACTCTTGCATCACACCAGAGATTCAAACGGCAAATTAAAAACACACATTTTTCATGGCTGTATTACCATAAAGTTTTGGTATAATTCCCTCATTTAGCATACTAGTGCATGCTCATGCACATTCATGTACACACCTGCGCACTTTTATACATTACTAGTTTACTTCATTCACTGTTTTCTGTATTTTTTTGTGTGTGTGTTTTTTTCTACTAGTTTTCATTGTATAAACATTTTTTGGGGGCTGTAAACATGGAAACTGTTATGACAGGTGTTTTTTTTATCAACTGCAAAGCATTAACACTTTTTCTGAGCTTTTTTTATGCACATTAATACATAAGGATAGATACTTATTAGATAGTATTACACACACACACACACACACATATATATATATATATATATATATATATATATATATATATATAGTGTTCTAATTAGATAATGTTTATGGTTAGATAGCTTTGTGTGTGTGTTTTTTCTTGTATCTGTCTAGTTAGCTCTTTTTACTGTTCTATTTATATGATTTTAGTTCGTGTCACAGACCTGATGAAGGCTTTATTCCATTAGTTAACCAAAAGCAATTTTAGTTAAAAGTAGTCTGTTTATATGTATGTTATGCTTTTCTTAATACCTGATTTTGGAATGTATGTTGCAGATAGATAGTGTTTGCCTTCTCTAGGGTTTAGTTTGATCTAATCAGTAGTAGTGTGTGGAGGTGGGTACTTGCTGTTCTTAAAAGCACTTTTATTGTTTGCCTGTAATAAGCTGGTTTAAAATGAAACAAGACATATATTTCCACACCTACTTTTAAGTGTATAAAAGCTGATATGTTTAACTTTGTAAAATATTTCTGATTTTTTGTCACTGAGGATCATTTGTCTCTGATGAATAAAGGCTTGTTGCTTTGGAACACTATCTGGGTTTCATGATTTTTTGGAAATTATTGTGTCTGAACTCATCAATGAAGTTTTAAGTCTGCTAGTTCTTCTGTTATTTATTTATTTTGTTCAAACAAAGTCACATATAGCTTGCTGCAATTTAGATTGTGTGGATTCTTTGGCCAGGGCCCAGGCTCAGGCATGTCTCCGTGCAGAATAGCAGGGCTGAGGTTGTGTACTTCCTTGAGGATCAACTCCAAAATGATATTCTGGTCTCCTAGTTCAGAAAGGTACTAGTCTTCAGCCAGGCATCTCAAACCCTCATTGATGATCTTTAGGAAGGTGACAGGCCGCTTTGCTTTTGAAGGAAGTTTTCCACACTATTTGACCATTCCCCTCCTCTTACAGACAGAGGAGGGGGGAGACCTTGTTGTTGAAGGCCAGGAGTCTTTTACTTTGTTCACTAAATGCAGTGGGATAATTTTAGCAGTTTTCAGTGTTTCACCTCCAATATTGCACTATGATAATTTATTCAGAGTAATTGTAATAGTTCAAACCCTTTCTTAATAACATACTTGCAGCGCTGGCATCTCTTCATTTCTACTTATCTTACACTTTCTTTACCAAACATATGTGCATCATTGTTACTGCTTTTTTTTGCCCCTTTGGCATCATTTGAGCACATTATCTAGCAAAACGGCTGTCTCATTTGGTAAATCATCCCAGCTGGACAAATAACATCATAGATTCATTAATAGAAATGTGGTTGCTCTGATTCAGATTTAATTTTCCATAATCCAATAATCCAGTGAGACATATTAAGAGACATAGTGAGCACTCAAGTCTTTGTTATTGTGGGGGTTCAGGCATGAGTTTTCTAACATAGCTAGCATTAAATCATCATGGATTGGAGTTCTGCAGTCTAGTTGTGGCATTTTCTCACTTTTGATGTTGAGTTTTGGAATGGTGACATCAGACATTAAAAGCCTGATTTAACCACATCCATGTGTTTCTACACAGTACTGTGGTTTTATAACGTATGCTTAATTATTTGAATCTGAAGGATACTACTAAGTCAACAAAACAATGCTGTGAATTCTGTGAAGGAAATGCACTATAATAATTCGTTATCCAAAATGAGCATGTAGTTGTGGCTTTAAATTGTGAAAAAACCCTTGTTTGCTGACACCAGATGCTTTTTTCTCAGTGTGATGTCAGTGTGAGCAACTACTTGGTCTTGAAATTATATTGTAGACCTGCTGTATAAATCATGGTTTGGCTGTTATGTTTTTTTATTTGTTTGTTAATAAACTGAAACATAATAAACCCCTTATGTGCTATGAGTCATACCAAAAGGCAATCAAAAAGAGACATGCATAGTAAATACAAACTTACAAGACATATTGTAGAACAACAATAGAGCAGATGAGTTGGAAGTACAGCCTAGCTGATGTAGGAAACTCAGTCAGAGAGAGTAAAACATGATACATAGGACTAACAAATTTTAATTTAAAAAGTTACAAATTACTATAATTAATTAATGGTAACTGATCTGTATCCAAAACAATGAAGGGAGCAGGTATTATCCTTAAAAGTGTTTTCTGATAGGATGTTGAATTGAATACTGTATTCATTTATGGAATTCATATCTTAGAAAGGACATAAGGACCACAGGAAATGTACTGAACAGTGCTTGGTGTACATCAGGGGCTCTTTAGAGAGAAACTGACTAAAGCATTTCTTGAAGAGAGGAAACAAAAAGAACATATAAGGTAGTTTATACCTTAATACTTCACAATTTAGACACCTTAATAAGGGGCTGGGAATTTTCTGGAAAAAATTGTGGAGGAAGACAAGGGCTTTACGTTATAAAAGTGAATTAAGGTAAGTATTAAAACAGTAAGAGGTGGGATTTAGGAATGTGCAATAGCTGGGGAGACACATACACAGTTCGCTTTGAGGTTGGATAAATTCAGGGGCACTGGATTACAAGTGTAGACAACTGGCGAAAAGTATTAAAAGTAGTTAATTCAACTAGATTTTTGGTAAAGAAGAATGGTAATGGTGTTGTTCAAAGATTAGCAATAGTGGGTCTGGAATGTTTGGTGGTAGTGGAATATTTTGAGGGGGGAAAAGATTGTGAGCTGGATTTATGTCACCATGATATTCAGCGTTTGCCATCCTGTCACACCAAAATGGTGCTTAAAGTCTATGTGAATGAGATGACTGCCAGCCTGGAGGCAATATGAACTGGACTATGAAACTTGATGGAAGTGCTTGAACTTTATATGAAACAGCACAGTTACCATTATGGACGATCCCAAATAGCTGCAGGGCCATTATGCAGAGATGGAGGCTGCCAGGCAAGAGAATGTTCATATTAAGTCAGAGCTCAATGGATTGGAACTTAAGGTACAAAGAAATATCTAATGCTTTTGCATCAAGTCTGCCACTTCAACAACTTGGAGTGGTCACTGCAGACAACATTTCCTCAGCACCTACAGTGCTTTCAAAAAGTTCAAGTTCCCCCTTTCACTCCCATAATACATTACAGTTCCCTGTACTCTTCACATCTTGTTTGCCGACGGAAAGCATCACAGGTTGGTCTTCTGGCTTGGGCTTTTTTTTAGAGAATTATTCAGCTTTTTGGGTGATGAGTGCCCTTTGCTTTTTAATTATATTCTTAAATATTTATATAGGTAGCTCATGGCAAGTGTGTAGCTAGGCATACTCTTTGTACTGTATTGAGTAAATTTTTTCTGAGTATCACATCACTATGTCTTTTTTTTTTTTTTTAGGTCATATTATGTCTACGACTGTCTAAATGAATGTCTTTAACAACAGGTACAATACTGCTAATCTAAACACAATATTTTAATAGTTTTAGGAGGAACAGCTGAAAATATTACACTTATTAAGTGCTTGGGGATTTTGACAGATGTGTCCATTTTTAATTGGCAGATGTCTGGGGGTGGAGGTTGGGAATAGCACTAAGAGCTTTTGAGTACAAAACAAAATTTGCTTGCTACACCCCTGGTAACTTCATGGCATTATATATCTGTGGTAAAATTAACTATTTTTTTCTATTTTTCCTGTCTTCTTCTGCAACTGGGACATTTGTTCTAGACATCTCCTTTACCAGTACTAGTTTATCTTTACTGTCTGGTGTGCAGCTTGTCAGTTCTGCAAAGTAGGATTAGACGTTTGTTTTCTTCTCTTAGGTTTAGGATATTATGTGTGTTTAGCAACAGCTGTGTATTTTATTATTGCTGTGACTTTCTATTGTGTTAGTGTTTGTGTCAGTATGGACAAGACTGCAGGATTTAAAAAGTGTCAAAATGTGCCCATAAGATCTCATTCCAAGACACACATGATCTCTGTATAATGTGCCTCGGGGTTGGACCATTTAGAAGCCCCATGTGAGATATGTAAGAATTTTGATAATTGCATCTTTCAGGTTGCAAGAACAAATTGGTTTTAAAAGGTCTCCCACCCTCTAAAGGAAGAAAAGAAGGAGAAATGAAGAATATCAACCACAGTGAAATTCAGACAGTGCTCCCTTCCCCCAAGATAGCTGGAGCCTTTCCTTCTCCAGTTAGCCTAGCTCGGCTGTCTTCCCTCACTGTCAAACAGCCATCAGCCCTTTCCCAGCTTGTATTATTCCTAATCCTACTTCTAGGAAAAAACTTGGGAGCTAGATTATCATTGGAATGAGAGTTATACATATAGTTGAGGCCTCCCCACACTATGTACGTGACTAGATCAGTTCAGAGCTCGCATATGAATTTTCTGATCGGGACAAATAAATGAATGTCTTGTTCAAGGCCCAGGTTGTAGTAGTTGTCCCCTCTTCCTCTCTGTTTCTAGAGTACCTACAGAGGGAGCCTTCATATCCAGCTCATATGAGACTGTACAGCCTAAATGTATATATGCAGAAAAACACATTCCTTCTATGTTAATGCCAGTGGCTCTTCATCTGTCTTTAGTGACCCCTTCATTGGCACTAGTGGCCTTGACACTGATTCTTTTGCTCCCAAGTTTTACTAGGTACAAAATGACCAGCATCGACTAGTTGATATTGGCACTAGTCTCCTTGGTGCCATTTACAGCATCAGCATCACTGGCACTCAAGCCTTCAGTAACAAGGCCTTCCTCAGTATGAGGCTCAGTATGGTGCTGGACATTGGTGCCACTGCCTTAGTGTTAATGTCTTGGTAGCCATCATTAGTGATGAGATGGGCAGCCTCAGTACCAACAGTTTCATCTCTAGTAACTGAGATTTTGTACACTGGTCCAAGACAACTGGTCGGTTTTTGGACCCAGACCTTTGAACTGTCCTTACTTTGGTGGAATGCTCCTATTTTCAGGCCTGATGTACTCCTGCACAGGAAGTCCATATTTTTGAGGTATGCCTCTGTTATCACGCTTGATTTACTCCTTCACACAGTTTTCTGAATCCCCTCATCACATGCGATTTTTAAAGCTGTTTAGTATATAGAAAACAACATTATATAACTAACGCACTAGTGGCAACGATAAGTTAAAGAAAGTCACACAACTTGCATCTCCCTTTTTTTAAAGCAAAAATAAATGACTGTGTGTGGAAGAATCTTGCTATACAGTTCATTAAAGTCTACAGATTTTACACTATTTCTCTGGTAAGGTGCTTATATATTTCCACCATTTTGTTACTCTCTGTTTTTAAACATATAATGTCCTTCCATATTACTGTTGCAGTATTCCTTACAATAGGGATCCTCTGCCAAGGGTGGCCCGACATCCGGCCAGTATACCAAAGCCTTTGGTTGCTAATGGTGTGTTGTACGTCACACGTATGCTTCCTACATACAGTGTAGGGCATAAAGGTAACATCCAGATATATCATCCTCAGAACTTCTTTACTGCCGATCTGAATGCCATCTTTGATTATCTGTCTGAATGCTGTTTTTGTTTGCTGGTTTACCAAGCTGTCTTTCAGATAAGTGCCCCGTTGGGGTTAGGTTCTTATCCTTTCTCCTTTGTTTTGTTGCTTGTGTGGTTCATGTCATCCAGAAGGGATAAATGCCAGTGCAGGAGACAGATTCCCTATAAAGACCGTCACAAGCGGTGCTTCCCACAACCATACATCCTGTTCTGTTTGCCAGGCTTTTGTCCCAAAGACTGCACATAGTTGGCATTCCTCTTTGGCCATATATTTAGAAAACCAGTGTCTTAAGCTTTTGACAAAAGATGCAATGGAAGGATCTGCCTGCTGTGAGGGTCAGCCGTCCGAGAAGAAGGAGGCCAAGAAAGCTAGTTCTGATTCTTCAGCTGTGCCACCTCCACCAGATGTCACTCTTGCGGCTAGTGAAAGCCTTGAAGACCCACCCAGTTCCTTTGTTAGACTCCTCTGCCGGGACTGCTTTGGAGGCCGGCATGGATCTCGCTTCACGCACTTCCTTGGAGGCCTTGCAGACATCCACTTCAGATGTTCAGGGGAACTGCAGCTGATTATTACCAAAGGGGGTAGGGATATTCCTCAGATTTTCGTTAGGTAGAGGTGCTAACTATAATTACAGAGTGTTGTTCGAGGTCTGAGCCTTCCAAGTTTTACAAGACTGACATCCCCTTAAAGAAGAAACAAAAAACTAAACATGTTTCTCTTGCTGCTAAGGACCCTCAGAGTGAATGGCAGAATTTCACTCAAGGTTTGTTAATGCCCTTTTGGCTTTGAAGCCTCCTCAAGGAGTTTCTGTTACAGCTCACTATTGGTCTTTCTACTCCTCTTAAGAGGCCTGGGAACAAGATTCCACTGAGGATGAGGAGGAGGATTGAGATGAGGAATCCCTTGCCTATCCTTCCCTTATTCTTTCTCCCTTAGACTATGTTTTGAGGAAGAGATGTCCACTAGACCTGACCCTCCTTTTGAGGAGATTTCTTTTGGGGATACAATTTCCAGAATGGTGGAATTTTTCAAATGGGATTGTACCCAAGTGTCTGAGGTTCAGAAAAGGTATTACGAGCTTCTGCAAATGGACTGTCCTAGACCTTCTGCTGTTCCTCCTGTCATGGCTGCCTTGTTGGATGCCTTTTCTGCTGCTCCCAAAAACCCTGAAAGTTTCATAAGGTGCCTGATGATTGCAAGTTCCTTTATAAGTGCCCGTGAGCTTACCAGTCTGTGCTGCCTGTGGCATCTTACAAGCCATCAAAGTTACTGCTTTCAACAAAGTGGCTTCCTTCTGATAAAGACAGCAGAAGTATGGAAAGACTGGGTAAGAAGGTATATACCTCCGCTACCCTTACTTTTAGGGCTGTCAGTTATCAGACCCATATGACAAGATATATTTTTGCTCCTCTATCTCAGGCCTGTCAGATTATTTCTGATCTTCCTGACTCTGAGGGGAAGACTTCTGCTCAATCCTTGTTAGGGACTTCTTCGGTAGCTTGCTATTCTATTAAATGCAGTTATGATGCAGCAGATGCTTCTTTTAGGGCTGCTGCTTTTGATTCTTTCCTGAGGAAATATTTCTGACTTCGGCTTCAACTTTTGCCTGATGATATTAAGGCTAAGTTGATGGATGCTTCTGTGGATAACAAGCATATTTTTGGTGCTGCTGCTGTAGATTTGTTTAAATCCATACAGGAAAAGGGTTAGGCCTTACAAGATCTGAAACATATCCTTTCTCCTGTACCTAAATTCCAAAGGAATTATCCTAATAAGCCAGCCTTTGTTCGTAGGCAGTCTCACCCTCCACCCAAAGGTAAAAAGGGTGGTGAAAGGGTTCCTCCTGCTAAGGCTACCCAGACTCCTTCAGCTCAGAAATCTCCTTTTCCTGACAAACCAGGTGGTGTCTGACTATCCTGTTCTTCTCAGCCATATTACTCTTTGTCTTTCTCTGTCCCTTCCCGTTTGGTTACAGATTACTCAAGATTCCTGGATTTTTTCCATCATTTGCCAAGGGTACTACATGATCTGGAAATCCCTTCTCCCTTTCATGGGCATTCCTTAGCCACCTCAGGAACAATTAGCCTTTTTTCCAGAGGTGCTTCAGGGTCTCTTGATTCAGGGAACTATTCAGGTAGTCCAGTTTCTCAAAGGGGAAGGGGTTTTATTCCAGAATGTTCTTGGTCCCCAGGAAAGAGGGCACTTGGGGACTCATTCTGAATCTCTCTCACCTAAACACCTTTATGAAAGTCCCTTCCTTTTGGATGTTGTCCCTTCAGACGTTGTTTCCCCTGCTGCTTCCTCAGGTTTTTCTAGTTTCTCTGGACCTCAAGGATGCTTATCTTCATATCCCTGTTCATTGCCTTTTCAGGAAGTTTTTGTGTTTTTCTGTTGCTTCTTGGCATTTTCAGTTCTTTGCTTTGCTCTTTGGCCTCTCTACTGCCCTAGGGGTATTCACCAAATACCTCACTCCTGTGATTGTTTTATGCAGGCTAAGGGAGTTACAGGTCTTTTCTACCTATATGGCCTTCTTTTTCAGGTCCTCTCTGGAAATTCTTCTGCAGGATCTTCACTTTGCCATTTCTCTCCTGTAAAGTCTGCGGTTCCCTCTAAATTTTCAAGCATCCTTCCTGATTCCCCCACAGGATAATGTGTTTCTAGGATGCATGATCCAAACTGTTTCAATGCTGGCATCCATGCCTCCTCCCAAGGTGTTATCTGTCATTACCTTCTTTCAATCCCTTCTTCCTTTGGCCTCATTTATAGCCAAGGAATTTCTAGCAGCTCTGGGTTTCATGGCCTCCACCATTCCTATGCTCCCACTGGCCAAACTCCACATGAAAACGCTTCAGTGGGTTTCTAAAGTCAGTTTGGCTTCAGCACTCTAATCCTCTGGATTTCTTAGTCCTCCTTCTTCCATGCCTCAAGCTGAAATTTCAGTGGTGAATTTGGCAGTTGTCGCTCAATCCAGGGCTTCCTTTTTAACCTCTGTTTCCCTCTCAGGAGCTGTTAACAGATGCTTCAGATGTGGGATAGCAGGCTTCCTTCAGCTCTCTAAAAGTGCAGGGCCTCTGGTCTCTTCAACAAAAGAAAGACCACATCACTGTCCAGGAGATGAGAGCTCTTTTGTTGACTCTTCAAGCATTTCATCCTCTTTTTAGTCCAGGGCCCCTCCAGGTCCTTACAGAAAACACCACAGTGATATAGTATGTCACCAAGCAAGGGGGGATATGATCTTATCTCCTTTGCAAGTTCGTATTTCAAATGTGGGAGATAGCTATCCAGTATCAAGGGACGTTTAAGGCAGTTTATATTCCCTCAGGTCAGAACATTGTGGCAGACTCTATGAGCAGGTCCATGTCACAGTTTCATGAGTGGACATTTCTCTGGACATTGTTCACCAGTGGCATATTCCTCAAGTAGATCTATTTGCCTCCCCTCTGAACAGACAACGTCCTCTTTTTTGTGCAAGAGCCCAATGTCTGGTCTGTAAGGTGAACGCCCTCTCTTTTTCTTGGAATGGGATGTTTCTTTATGCTTTCCATCCCCTTCCTCTCATTCCAAAGGTCAAGGTAAAGCAGGATGGTCCCAAAATCTTGTTGGTGACTCTTTTTTGCCCCAGACAGTATTGGTTCCCTCTTCTGTATTTAGCCAAGGGCAATCCTCACAGGTTTCCTCACAGGGTGAATCTACTCACACAAGGCAAGGGATCTCTCATCATTCCACACTTGTCCACTCTTCAACTGACACTGTGGGTGATAGGATTTTGATTCCATATGAGGACATGCTTAGGGTCCTACAGGAGGTCAGGATACCCACTACTAGGAAATTCTACTTATCCAAATGGAAGAAGTTTTCTTTTTGGTGTCTTTCTCGTAACCTGGATCCACTTTCTGTGGATGTTCCTTTGGCTCTGTCTTATCTGTGCGAACTGGCTCAATGCTGGATTGGCTTATTCTTCTGTTAAGGCCCACTTGTCCACTATTTCTGCTTGCCTGCCTTTAGCACCCCCTTTAGCTTCTAGACTTTAGGCTAAACAGTTTCTTAAAGGTGTCTTTCATATTAGATTTCCCAGGAAGCCTGTCCCTCCTTCCTGGGACCTTAATTTTGTTTTGGAGAAATTGACCCACGCTCCTTTTGAGCCTGCAGCTTTAGCTTCCTTGCAGCATTGTTCTTGGAAGACCTCTCTTGGCCCTTACTTCTGCCATTGAGGTGTTTGAGCTTCAAGCCCTTATGGCTGTTCCTCCTTTTGTAGTTTTCCATAAGGACATGGTGTCCATTTGTACTAATACTTCTCTTATGCCAAAAGTGGTGAATGAGTTGTCTCTTAATCAACCTATTCATTTGCCCACTTTTTTTCCCTTCTCTGCAATCTGCTAGTGAGAAGATTTTGCACACTTTGGATGTGCATAGACAATTCAGGTTTTATTTGGATAAGACCAAAGCTTTTTGCAAATCTGATCAGCTTTTTATTTCTTTTCATCCTAGATCTTTAGAATTGGCTTTTTTCAAGCAAATTATTACTGCTTGGATATTTAAAGCCATTTCTTTTTGTTGTTCTTTTCATGGCAAGAGCCTTCCTTCTTCTGTTAAGGTGCACTTTACTAGGGCTGTGGCTTAGTCTGGTGCTTTTTTTCAAGGGTTTGGATACCAACTCTGTTCTTTAAGCAGCTACCTGGACTTCTGTGCATACTTGTACTAAGCACTGTAAGTTGGATGTGGTATCTGGGGCTAGAGCTGGTTTTGCTAGGGCCATCCTTCATGGGTTCCTAGAGGACTCTTCTGGTCCTTCCTCCTCCCGCCCTCTCTTCTTCCTGAGCTCTTGCACTCTCCCAATTGTAAGGAATACTGCAGCAGTGAAATGGACGGACACAGTACAGTTGTGTAAAATCTTACCATAATGGTAGATGTCCTTCTCTTCACTATTGCAGTATTCACTCCCTCCCTCCTCCCCCTGGTTCTTTTTCCTTCTGGAAGCACTTGTTTACCACTCTAATCCCTGAAGTGGCATTCCTACTGGGGCTCTCAGTTCTGAGGATGGCACATCTGAATGTCACCTTTATGCCCTATGCTGTTTGCAGGGTGGAATACCCTTAGCAACCTAAAGGCTTTGGTATGCTGGCTGGAGTTAGGCCGCCCTTGGCAGGGGATCTCTATTGTAAGGAATACAGCAACAGTGAAGAGAAGGGCCTCTACTGTTATGTAAGATTTTACACAGCTGTACTTTTTCAGAGTAGTATCCCACATTCTTACTGGAAGCAGAAAGAAATATGTGCTGTTTAATATTCAAGTTTTATGCTAATTAGATGCTCGGGTCTACTTTTCAGGGGCCTCTGTTCATATTTTCAGTGTCTGCAAGTTGAGAGAAATGGTTGGACCCTAGAGAGGAACACACACATTCAGCATCACCCCTTGATACCTTTTATTTGGGAGCCTTGGGTCTGTCATCATTGTCCCAGCAGTACACACAGCAAAACTCCAGTGCAGAGCTGTACCATCTGGGGAAGATTCCTCTTTCAAGTACTTTGATTGTTCTGAGAAAGAGGAAGTACAACAGTAGACACTTAGATTCCTCCACCCCAGACATGGATTTGGACAAAGGGTAGACTTCCCCACAATCCTGTCTGGGCGATTCAAAATATGGAGAAATCCTTGAGCTTTTGAGACAGAGGGAGATCCTGACCTGTTGACCCCTTCTCCCCTGAGGAAGAAATTCTCTAGGTGGTTTTTCAGTCCATTCCATCTATGCCTTTAATGGTCCTTTTTGATGACTGTATGATGAGTCTAGTTGTGGACAGGCTTGGAGAGAGCCCAATGTGGCTGTGCCAATCCTCAGGAACTTGGACAAGATCCTCCAGCCTCCAAAGTACAGATAGGCATGGAGTAAAGCTCCTCTTACAGACCCCACTGTAGTGGCAACCTTCATCGAGTAAGAGCCCTCAAAGAGAACATTTGAGAGCCTTTTGGTCTAGCCATCGATGGAGGCTCTAAGGCCGTGTATCATATTGGAAGCACACGTGCATCAGTACTTTTACTATCAGGGCTCTGAATTACATAACATTTATGACTCATTTGCAGTGTCCCTTATTGTAGAAAATTCTAGACAGAAGTTACCACACATTGACCACTGCTAGCAAAAGTATCAAACATCATGTTGCAGTCCACAGTGCAGCAGATAGAGCAACAGTGGCAGCCAGGGTAGGCATTACTTTGAGGAGGTAGGCAAGGCTAACATTATGTGGATTTGAGAACTTTGTGTCTTTCACCAATGCTGAGTCTTGCCTTTTCATACTACAGTAGAAGGAGAAATTGCAAAAGAGAGAGAGCAAAGGGGGAAGATGCTTTTAGCTCTTGGGGTAAAGTTTCCATTATGAACCAGAAGAATGCTAAGAACTTATAAGTTTGCAAATCCCAACAGTCATCCTTTATTTGGACAGGAACTCCCGATGCTGCAAGAGTTTTCCAAATGGATACTTACTATACAGAGAGGAATTCTGTAACCCTCCTACTGGGAGTTAGCCACACCATCCCTGAGGACTTGTATGACTAATGTCTTCCTCTTGGGGCAGTCGGTGTTAAATATCCCCCAACTAACTGCATAGCTGGCTATCACACAAGACAGATGGGTCAGGAAAATAATTTCCAGAGACTATACAGTCCTGTTAACATTCTTGCTCTACCTGACCTCCTTTCCTCTTCCAGACAGCCCCCACCCCACGCCATCAAAAGGAGGCAGTCAGAATGGAGGTTGCAGACTTCCTCACAAAAAAGTGCTATCCAAGAGATTCTCCCAGACCAGATAGTGTCAGGGGTTTATTCTTTTCTTCGTTTTTAGTCTCCAAAAAGACAAACTACATTAGGTCAGTTTAGATCTAAGCTGCCTAAATGCATGCATACAGAAAACCAAGTTCCCAATGGTGACAGTGCAGTGTGTCCATCCATGCCATCAAGAGGGAGATTAGATGTGGTATGTGGATCTCAAAGATGCCTACTTCCTTATAAAATTGCCATGACATCCAAGGAGTTGTATTTCAGGGAAGGAGCCAATGATTATATTATATTGTAAATCAGTTGCCCACTCTCACAGCCTCATGGCCTCCCAAAACATAGGATAAGATCTGGTTCCCTCCTAAGGTGTTATGCATAATCAACAGTGATGACTCCCCTGAGACTGCACAGGATTAGTTTCTTTTCATACCTGGATGACTGACCCAGAAAGGAGTCAAGACTCATGCAAGAGATTACTTAATTCAAAGTATCTCCTCTTGGAGATATAAGTAAACACATAGATAAAGCTGCCACAAGCACAAGTGTTTATAGGCTGCCACCAGAACACAGTTCAGAAGTTAGTAAGTCCCTCTCCAGACAAAATGCAGTTCGGTCAAGCAGTGTGTCGCTTTCGTTTTGGTACATGAATAAACAAGTCTTCGTGGGTTCTGTTTAAGCAGCTTTTGCTATACAAACACATTACTGTAAAGCTTATTTGACTATAACCAAGTAACTTATATAGAAACTAACTGCTGTGATCATACATGCTTACACACTGGCTGCTTCTTCAAAATAGCACTAGGGGATTGCACGTGTCTGGAATTTATACGTGCATGCACAGCCTCGTTTGTTTTTTAAAGACATAGTGCACACAGGCTACACACTAATCTATATCCTGTCTCTTTAAGAAATGGGTCATTGAATTTGTCATGAGATATTTGGCATGCAGAAATCACAAATAATCTAGAGACATGCATTATACAATACTAAGTACGCATGTATATACAATCACGTCGACGTTGCTGTGTATTTTACACTAGGCTTATAAACTCGTCCATATCATGTGACATAAAATTGAGAATCAGTTTTAGCAACTGGAACAGTCCCTGCAAAATGGTTGACCTGTGGAATGCTCCAGTCACTCTCTGGAACAGAATCAGACTTTTGAACACGTACTGGTTTGGAAACAATGTCTGATTCAGTCTTTGATTTAGAATCTGCATCACAGATACAATGTTGTGATTACAATGGTATTGATTCTGGTACAGGAAGAAGATGTCTGCGATTCCTTCTATACTCTACACCCTCAGAGCTTACCCAATAAGATCTCGGCTCGGCACAGATGCCTGTTATCTGTCCTTTCCGATCAAAACCTTTTGTTGTCTGGATTCGTACCGTCTTTCCTTCTCTCAATGAACTAAGTAATTTGATCAAGTCTGTCATAACTAAATTTCTGGATGTTACGCTTCTTCAACAGTTGAGCCTTGATGGTTTTGTTGTTCTTAGAGTTAGGCTTCAACAAACTTGATGAAATAGGTAGCATAGTTCTAGTTTGTCTGGAAAGTAGTCTTTGAGCAGGTGAGCCAAGAATATCATTACGAGGTATGTTTCTGAGATTAAGTAAATTTAAGAATACATCGGTATTGTCATGCCTTAACTTTTCAAGTAATTGCTTTGCACTCTGTACTGCACGTTCAGCTAGACCATTGGATTGAGGATATTCAGGGCTACTAGTGACATGTACAAAGTCCCATTCTCAAGCAAATGTCTGAAACAATTGGCTAGTAAATTGAGTACCATTGTCAGAATAAAGTTTGGGAGGACTACCAAGAACTGAAAAATTACATTTAAGCTTAGTGATAAGAGCTGGTGAGGTGATGTTTGGTAGCAGATAGTGTTGCTTATTGTATTCAAAGATATCAGTTGCAACAGTAGACCAAGGTAGCTTAGGTATTGGGTTTAGCTGAAGTGGGTTTTTTTGCAAATGTGCTCTGGTACTATTACATATCGAACAGGAAAGAATGCTATGAATGTCTTTTGATAAGGAAGGACAAAATACTAGTTCTCGTGCCCTTGTCTTAGTAGATAACAAACCTGGGTGGTCTCGATGCAAAATCTAAATATATTCATGATGTAATGAAGCAGGAACAACAATTTTAGGTCCTTTGAAAATAATGCCATCTTTCATCAACAATTCATCTCTGTAGGGAAAATATGGTTGCACCTCAGGTGATATACTAGATTATTTTGATGGCCATCCAACATTGATGTAGTGATTGAACTTTTGTGATACCTGATCAGTCGTTTATTTTATTTGCAGTTTGTTAACCGGGAAAGTCCATTGGGCCAGAATGAGCCCTTTTTCAATGCAGACCCGAGGAGAAAAGCTCCAAGTACATATATGCAGAAATGATAGCAGCATAAATCACATCAACTAATAGCAGTATAAATCACATCACGCTCCAAGTACATATATACAGAAATGATAGCAGCATAAATCACGTAAGGTTAATACAGGGTTTGTTTGTGTCTTTTGGCTTTTCCCGGTTAGGGGTCGCCACAGAGGAACTCCAGTCCGCTAATGATTGGTAGTGGATTTTTACGTACCGGGTTACCAGCCCTGACGCACAACCTTCAATGAAGACACACCCCATTCAAGTATGCCTCCATACAGAAGACACTCTAGCTGAGAATCGAATGGGACAACATCTTGCTATGAGGCGACAACGCTACCTCAGCACCACCACCGCAGATGTAAGGTTAATACAGGGTAATTATGAAAATAATCAGAAATTATTGAAAACAGAAATTTACAGAAATAATAGCAGCATAAGTCACATCAACTAATAGCAGCATAAATCATGGCAAGGTTAATAATCAGCAGAAGTCATTAAAACATACAGAAGTAATATCATTATAGATCTGCAGGGGTTAATTGCAAACATACAGAAATAATATCATCATAGATCAGAACAATATTAATATGGGGTAAATGTAAAGATAATCAGCAGAAGTTATCGCAGACAATTATACTAGACAGAAAATAACAGGACTGTGTGGCATATCAAGGTTGTAGGTTTATGGTCTGTTAAGCAATTGGATTACTGTGTGGGAGATAGCCTGTAGTGTTGGCATGTTACTGTGGCAATGCAAGTAAGGAATAAAAGTTAGAAGGGGTGGGAACAGGAGCACTCACATTTAGAAGAGAGGGAAGAGTGGAGTAAGGTCTTAAAAGTTGAGAGGTTCTGGGCAGTTTGAATATGAGGAGGAAGAGAGTTCCATCTCCATGCAAGGGAAAAAGATAGGAAGAGATTGGCCTGGAGTGCGCAATGGCTCGTACACTTCAAGTAGGTTTTGATTGTTAGACCTGAGTGATCGGTTTGGAATGTGCTTGGTAAGGGTGGAGGAGAGAGATGGGCATTGAGAAGGTTTGAAGATGAGTTTATGGATAGTGGAGAGTTGAATGTAAGAGAGGAAGTTGGGAAGCTCTAGCCAATTTAGGGATTGTAAGGAGTATCAGTGGTGAGAGGAAGATTTGGCACTTGTAGCAAACTTTGAGATTTTATTGTAGCAGGATAACAGTTTAGATTTGAGGGTGTTGATTTTATAGATCGGTAAATATAGGCGCTCCGTACAAGAGAGATGTGGGGAGGTAAGTGGTAGAGAGGGTGAGTTTTGTAGAGGAGGTTAGATACTGATTGTGGCTGTAAAGCATGCCGAGTTTCTGGTGAGGTTTCTTAATGTTAGTCTGAAGGTGAATGTCAAACTTTAGTTGTTTGTCAGTAAGGATTCCTAGAAACTTGGTATGGGGGACTATTTCAATCTGAGTCTTATTACGGCTTATTATAGAGGAGGAGTTTTTGTCTATTTTAGTGTTTTTAGCTGGGGTGAATAGCATGATTTTGGTTTTGGATACATTGAGAACTAGGTGATCATTTAACATCCAGTCCTCAGTGTTGTTAAAGGTGGCTTGAGTTTCTTGGAAGAGTGAGGGAAGAGATTTTGAAGAGCAGATGATAGTACTCGTCAGCGTATTGGATGAGTTTAGCATTTGGGATGCAAAGATGGAAGTCATTTATGAAGCTATTGAAGAGTAAAGGGCCAAGTTTGGAACCTCGGGGACACTGGTGGGAGTGTCTTGGCCTGTTGCATATGTAAGAGGTAACTAGAAAACCAATTAAGAGTTGTGGAGGAAATATTGAATTGAGAGAGCTTAGATAGTAGAAAGGTATGGGATATGGTGTCGAAAGCTTTGGATAAGTCTAAGAAAAGAGAAGATACAGTGTTTCCTGAGTCACGGGCATGGTTGATGTTCTCAAGGAATGATAGGAAAGCAGTGGTGATGCTATGGTTGGGTCTAAAGCCATGTTGTGTGGGAGTAAGGAGATGATTGTCTAAAAGATAGGGTAAGAGTTGTAGATGAATGGACTTTTCAAGTATTTTAGAGATAGGGGACAGTATGGCTATTGAGCGAAAGTTAGAGATGTCATTGTTGTCTCCTTTATGTAAGTGGATGATGAAGGCTTTTTTCCAGAGGAGGGATACATAGGATTCTTAGTCAAAGTCTTAGTCATACTGTGATCTCTCAACTCATTAAGTCTAGTGGTGAAAAAATTATGCACTGATATTATATCAAAGTCAAACTTTTCAGTGTCAAGCTGTTCTGTTGTATTTCTAGGTAATCTGGATAAAGTATCATCCAGATAAAGAGATTTACCTGTAGTGTAGACCATTTTGAAATTGTACTTTTGCAATTTGAGCAATTCACGAGCCCTGTAATACTCCTGTAATCTTTTGTAAGAAATACCTTTCTTTAATACAAGAAACTTGTTAAGCAATTGCACAATGTGAATAATCAGATTTTGGTTACCCAGATTCACTCTCTTTTGAGGTATGTGCACTTTGTAAATGCTAAATGCAATACACTGAAATGTTCCCTAAATGGCGACAACTTGTCAGGCAACTCTTTGCAGTACAAGAAGCACTCTGTAATGGCGGCACTTTGCGAACAGCCACACTCAGCACAAAAACTTTTCTTCAAACAGCCCTGCTTTAGTTGAATTAGACGAGATAGGTGCACTTTACACACAGTGAACTCTTTGAAATACATGCACAGTAATAAGCACACAATGTAAGCACTTTTACACACACTGAGATACTTTGAATGATTTTAATTACTTTTTTGATACCAAACAAAGTTGTAGTTATGCCCAAACACAGCACTTTGCCCAACATAGCAGTTGCCTTTCTTTACTTTTTTCTTTTTTTTGCCCCTTTTCTTTTCTTATTATTATTCTTTGTGCTTGTTTTACTCTAAACATGCCCAGTTATGCCTTAAACACACACTTTCTGCCTTAAACATGCTTGTTTTATACTTTAACTTGCTCGTTTTATCTTTAAGCACATTTGTTTCATAAAACACTTTTATCTTAAACATTGTCTTTGGTTAACAAACTTTTTGAGTTTTCTGTTTGCCTGATAACATGGTTTATGCCATTGTAATGCCTTTTCTTGCCTTTTTGCATCTAGTAAATAATTTGTGTTGCTTTTCATTACCTTTGATTCCTTCTGGTTATGTTTGTACTGTTTTCTCATGATTTTACCTTCGCTGTCACCTTTACATCTCATGGATTCCAAATGTTTTGTTTTTTCCATCCCGGTTCTGACACCATGTTACTTTCGTGTTGGTATACGAATAAACAAGTCTTTGTGGGTTCTGTTTAAGCAGCTTTATTCTATAAAAACACATTACTGTAAAGCTTATTTAACTATAACTAAGTAGCTTATATACAAGCTAACTGCTGTGATCATACTTGTTTATACACTGGCTGCTTCTTCAAAATGGCACTAGGGGATTGCATGTGTCTGGAATTTATACATGCATACACAGCCTTGCTTGCTTTTTAAAGACAACACACACACGCTACACTGATCTACACAGTAGTACAACTTTTGCTGTAGCATTCTAGTCATTTGGCAGCTTTAGTGCTAAAGGTTTTGGGTTGTTTGGCAGTAACAATTCACTTGCTTTCATTTTATATGGTTCTACATGAGTCTTATAGTGGACTGTGAAAGTACAGTCTCAATTGCTAGATTATATCTCAAGTTATCAATAAGAGGACTGTTGCACATAAACATTCTGGAAATGAGGGTGGTTCTTCTGTTGTTGCAGGCATTTCAGGATCAGTTTCCTCAGGATGCATTTAGTATCAAGTCTGACAATGTGACTGTAGTGAGGTATATCAACAAATGTGGGAACCAGATCATATCATATCATATATGTTTTGAGAGGCCATGAGTCTGTGAGAGTGGGCAATTGATTTACATTGCTGTATAACAGCAATACACATCCCTGGTCAAGCCAACTGATTATGAGCCTAAATAAGAAACTCCACTTGCAAGCTCTCTTCACCTTGGAGAATGTAGACATCTGTGCAGTTGCAGAGGTATGGTTTAAAGCCATAGAGGACATCCTGGAAGTGCATGCATCAATACAATGTCTTCCACACATTTAGACCAGTTACTGCACAGGCACAGACTAAATGTAGAGGTGTCTCAATCCACATCAAAAAACAAACATACCTGAAGGTTGGTCAAAAAGGATGAAGTGCTTCAGCATATCTGAATTACCATAGGTAGAATCCCATATGATATTCTTGCAAGCTATTGATCACTCTGTGTCACCCACAAAACTGATAGCTCATACTTTGGCCTACTAGAGACACTTACCATTCCACCTAATACCATATTCATGGAGGACTTTATCCTCAGTAAACTGGGAATCCCACATGACCCTAAACTTGCAGTCCCAGAGATTTCTGGACTTTACCATAAACATAAACACCCTGGATCCAGTTAGTCCATTTATGAACTAGGGGTGCAAACATACTGGACCTGGTACTCCCAAATGTGGGAAAACTCTAATCCCCACCCCAGTCGAACCCCCCACCCCACCCCCACTCTCTCGTGCAGTGTCCTCTCTGACAAGGTCAGAACATAAAGCTGTCTCCTTCAAAATAAAAATCAAACCCTGTAACAGTTAGGAACTACCTGTTATTAATTGATTACCTAATAAAATTTCAAGCTCCTCCACACCCAGAGAACACAGCTGCCTGTGCGGAATTGTACTGCTAAACCATGTGCTGTCACATTAACAGATGTGTAGAGACAACTGTGCCTAACAGAATCAAGCCCAGAACTACATAAAAAAAAAAACACATTGGTGGAATCCAAACATTAACAGATTGTACAACAAAAGGAAAAAGTCAGCAAAAATCAAGAGGTGCAATGCCTAGCAGAATAAAAAAATTCCCATCAGATTAAACAGACAACTAAATTGTCAAATTAAGTCTATCAAAGCCGGTTCTGAGGTAAAGATAGCCTTCTGGGATAAGACAACTATAAGGCTTTATTTAGCTATATCCAAAACCTCAAAGATGGTAAACTTCAGTGCGCAGAACTGATTCTTAATGGAGCCATTTACACAGAGCTGGGAGATGTAGCAAATATGCTGGCTGACAGATTCAGTTCCAGTTTTACTCCCCCCTTCCCCCTGGCCACCCCCCAAGTAATGGCATCAAACATACGCCCCACTGCTATCAGTAGGGAGCAGGTCCTAAATGCATTATTTAAGGCTAAGAGCACCACATCAGTGGGCCCCATCCTATCCCAGGATGCCTCCTAAATAGCCTACAGACATGCTTTGTGCCATGTAAATGGAGGACTGAAGTGGTCATCTCTCTGCACAGGGGCAGACCATCAGTGGAACCTGGGAACTACAGCTCCATAAGTCTGACTAGTCTGATATGTAAAGCCATGGAAAGAATTGTCATGGATACGTTAATGGCATAGGAAGCCTTCAGATACTTGTTCAAGCCTAGTTTGGCTTCATCAAAGGCAGATCATGCCTACTCAGCCTAATGGGCTTATTTGAAAAGGTCCCCAACTCAGTTGATGAGGGCAGAAGGGTGCATACTGGCTACTTTGATTTGGCTAAGGCATTTGATACAGTACCCTACTCAGCCATTGTGCTGGATAGCTAGCTGGCAGATAGGACTTAGAACGTTAGGATAGGGGAGACCACCTCTACAAAGAGACTAGTCACTAGCAGAGTCCCTGGGTTTCTGTGCTGAGCCCGTTCCTTTTTCCTTTTGACCCTTGTGAAATAAATGTCAAAGACTTCTGATTGAACAAGTTGCAGATGACTGCAAACTAGGAGCAGTCATAGAATCCCCCATGACACTAACTTCCTACAAGAAGGGCTAACATAGACAAATGACTGGTGCCAAAGCCATGGCTTGCAACTCAGTGTCAAGAAGTGTATAATAGTTCATTTTGGGAAGATGGCCGCCCTAAGAAACTACCTCATTAATAACACACCTTTAAGAGTGAACCCAGCAGTCAGGAATTTGGGGATGTATGTGGATAGTAACCTGGCTTTCGACCAACATGTGTCTAGGGTAGTAAGGATATCATTCTGTTTTGCTCAACTTATAGACAAGGGCATGCCATCAAGGTCAAAGGAGGTCTGCTTTCTTCTGTATTTGGCCCTTATCAGATGCATCATTTAGTACAATGCCCCTTCAGTATGTACCTGACCAGGCAGATGCAGCAACTGAAATGTCCACAGAAGTTCTTCACATAAAGAATACAGGTTATAAACAATGTATCCTATACAGATCACATCTTAACCCTATGTAATTGGTTTCTAACAGACTGTTGAGAGGCAATCTATGCCTGGCTTACAAGGCATGCTTGGATGTAATTCTGATGGAGTTTTGCACATCCACAAAACCAATACCATCAAAACTACTCAATCTAGGGACTTGAACTTTGCTTGTGACATATATAGAACATGTTGTAAGAACAGAAATGTGTCTCAGAGAGGTACCGTCCTCTGGAACAAGCTTCCCATTGATGTGAAGCACAGGTCTTCTCTAAACCTAATCAAGCGTAACCTGGCCAGTGGATAGGAAATTCACTCCAGGTCTAGCATCTGTGTCTCTAATGAACAGAGCCAGTCTGTAAATCATACCCTGAGAAAAAGAAGAATCCGTGGTATCCCTTGAAGTCTCAGAAAACCCAGTATGCAACATATACTGGGTCAAAAACAAACCAAGCAGAAACTTCGCAGTGTGAGGGGTGTGAAGTTCACTCCCTGAAATTTGTATGCACCTAGTTCACTAATAAAAATCAAACTTTAAAATACATACTAAAAATAATAAAATGGTAGGTAGTCCACAGTTGAGTTAAAAATAGGATATCCTTTATTGAAACACAAAAAACAGCAATCCTAGTTTAGTATAATGAAAAACATTAAAGACCTTCATTATTTATATATAATCAGGTAATTTGG